>NC_060194.1:40322220-40459720 GCF_021184085.1 Oncorhynchus gorbuscha | reverse complement strand
CTCTCTCTCTCTCTCTCTCTCTCTCTCTCTCTCTCTCCCTCTCTCTCTCTCTCTCTCTCTCTCTCTCTCTCTCTCTCTCTCTCTCTCTCTCTCTCTCTCTCTCTCTCTCTCTCTCTCTCTCTCTCTCTCTCTGTCTCCCTCTCTCCCTCTCTCTCTCTGTCTCCCTCTCCCTCTCTCTCTCTCTCTCTGTTTTAGTGGGCTCTTCTCCCTTGTGGTTTTACTAGGCTCTGCTCCCTTGTGGTTTTACTAGGCTCTCCTCCCTTGTGGTTGTAGTGGGCTCTGCTCCGTTGTGGTTTTAGTGGACTCTTCTGGTAGCAAAAAGCATAGAGACCACCCCCCAGGCAGTGGCCATGGTAGCCACGGAAGCCCTGGGGTGGTACGAACGGAAGGGGGCCTCGACCCCAGGCGAAGGGTCCCCCACAACACCCTAGGTCCCGGCGGCCACGGCCTGACAGCGCTGCGGCGCCTAGGGCGATGCGCCTAGGGGAGGGATCTCCTCTGGGCCCCGAAGGACGGGACGATGGTCTATTCGGGAGAGCAGGATGAGGCGAGATTGATAAGGACTCACCCCGCTCCTGTACAAGCGATTGAAGACAGCCTTTTAACAAAGTGACTTTTTAACATGTTTCTAACGTCTTAAAAATGTTGTATCTTTGTTGAATCATTTCGTACACATTTTAAATGGCTTTTACAGATTTGATGTTTTTACAAAGAAAGTACTTTTTTTCATAGTTGTTGTCATTGGTTTTAACAACACGTACTTTTAACAAATTTAAATGTAAATTTCAAATGCTGTGTTTTTATGCCTTGTTGCCGTTTTTATGTGTATAAATGATTAAATGAATGTAAGAGCTGTTTTAAAAGGAATTGTGTAAATAAAACTTTTCCAAAAGAAAAAAATGATTTGATGACATCATGTTTTTCCACAATCTATTTCAGAAAAATAGGCTCTGCTCCCTTGTTGTTTTAGTGGGCTCTGCTCCCTTGTGGTTGTAGTGGGCTCTGCTCCCTTGTGGTTTTAGTGGACTCTTCTCCCTTGTGGTTTTAGTGGGCTCTGCTCCCTTGTGGTTTTACTAGGCTCTGCTCCCTTGTGGTTTTAATGGGCTCTGCTCCCTTGTGGTTTTAGTGGGCTCTTCTCCCTTGTGTTTTTACTAGGCTCTGCTCCCTTGTGGTTTTACTAGGCTCTCCTCCCTTGTGGTTGTAGTGGGCTCTGCTCCGTTGTGGTTTTAGTGGACTCTCCTCCCTTGTGGTTTTAGTGGGCTCTGCTCCCTTGTGGTTTTACTAGGCTCTGTTCCCTTGTGTTTTTAATAGGCTGACTGTGAATGCTCTGAAAGACACTGGATCTAAGTCTGTGATGACATCTACAGTATTACTGCAAAGAGGTTGGCTGCATGTGTACCTCCCAAAATAGACCCCTCGTAGCCTTCCACGGACTATGGACATACCCAGTGTTCCAGTCCCCTCGTAGCCTTCCACTGACTATGTACAGACCCAGTGTTCCAGTCCCCTCGTAGCCTTCCACTGACTATGTACAGACCCAGTGTTCCAGTCCCCTCCTATCCTTCCACTGACTATGTACAGACCCAGTGTTCCAGTCCCCTCGTATCCTTCCACGGACTATGTACAGACCCAGTGTTCCAGTCCCCTCGTAGCCTTCCACGGACTATGTACAGACCCAGTGTTCCAGTCCCCTCGTATCCTTCCACGGACTATGTACAGACCCAGTGTTCCAGTCCCCTCGTATCCTTCCACGGACTATGTACAGACCCAGTGTTCCAGTCCCCTCGTAGCCTTCCACTGACTATGTACAGACCCAGTGTTCCAGTCCCCTCGTATCCTTCCACGGACTATGTACAGACCCAGTGTTCCAGTCCCCTCGTAGCCTTCCACGGACTATGTACAGACCCAGTGTTCTAGTCCCCTCGTAGCCTTCCACGGACTATGTACAGACCCAGTGTTCCAGTCCCCTCGTATCCTTCCACGGACTATGTACAGACCCAGTGTTCCAGTCCCCTCGTAGCCTTCCACGGACTATGTACAGACCCAGTGTTCCAGTCCCCTCGTATCCTTCCACGGACTATGTACAGACCCAGTGTTCCAGTCCCCTCCTATCCTTCCACTGACTATGTACAGACCCAGTGTTCCAGTCCCCTCGTAGCCTTCCACGGACTATGTACAGACCCAGTGTTCCAGTCCCCTCGTATCCTTCCACGGACTATGTAAAGACCCAGTGTTCCAGTCCCCTCCTATCCTTCCACGGACTATGTAAAGACCCAGTGTTCCAGTCCCCTCCTATCCTTCCACGGACTATGTACAGACCCAGTGTTCCAGTCCCCTCGTATCCTTCCACGGACTATGTACAGACCCAGTGTTCCAGTCCCCTCGTATCCTTCCACGGACTATGTACAGACCCAGTGTTCCAGTCCCCTCGTAGCCTTCCACTGACTATGTACAGACCCAGTGTTCCAGTCCCCTCCTATCCTTCCACTGACTATGTACAGACCCAGTGTTCCAGTCCCCTCGTATCCTTCCACGGACTATGTACAGACCCAGTGTTCCAGTCCCCTCGTAGCCTTCCACGGACTATGTACAGACCCAGACTCCTGTACCCTAGTGGACATCCCCATCTCCTCTACTCCATCATCTCCCTGTACCCTAGTGGACATCCCCATCTCCTCTACTCCATCATCTCCCTGTACCCTTGTGGACATCTCCATCTCCTCTACTCCATGTCTCCTGTACCCTAGTGGACATCCCCATCTCCTCTATTCCATCATCTCCCTGTACCCTAGTGGACATCCCCATCTCCTCTACCCCATCATCTCCCTGTACCTTAGTGGACATCCCCATCTCCTCTACTCCATGTCTCCTGTACCCTAGTGGACATCCCCATCTCCTCTACTCCATCATCTCCCTGTACCCTAGTGGACATCCCCATCTCCTCTACTCCATCATCTCCATGTATTCTAGTGGACATCCCCATCTCCTCTACTCCATCATCTCCCTGTACCCTAGTGGACATCCCCATCTCCTCTACTCCATCATCTCCCTGTACCCTAGTGGACATCCCCATCTCCTCTACTCCATCATCTCCCTGTACCCTAGTGGACATCCCCATCTCCTCTACCCCATCATCTCCCTGTACCTTAGTGGACATCCCCATCTCCTCTACTCCATGTCTCCTGTACCCTAGTGGACATCCCCATCTCCTCTACTCCATCATCTCCCTGTACCCTAGTGGACATCCCCATCTCCTCTACTCCATCATCTCCATGTATTCTAGTGGACATCCCCATCCCCTCTACCCCATCATCTCCCTGTACCCTAGTGGACATCCCCATCTCCTCTACTCCATCATCTCCCTGTACCCTAGTGGACATCCCCATCTCCTTTACTCCATCATCTCCTTGTACCCTAGTGGACATCCCCATCTCCTCTACTCCATCATCTCCCTGTACCCTAGTGGACATCCCCATCTCCTCTACTCCATCATCTCCCTGTACCCTAGTGGACATCTCCATCTCCTCTACTCCATCATCTCCCTGTATTCTAGTGGACATCCCCATCTCCTCTACCCCATCATCTCCCTGTACCCTAGTGGACATCTCCATCTCCTCTACTCCATCTCCCTGTAGCCTAGTGGACATCTCCATCTCCTCTACTCCATCATCTCCCTGTACCCTAGTGGACATCCCCATCTCCTCTACTCCATCATCTCCCTGTACCCTAGTGGACATCCCCATCTCCTCTACTCCATCATCTCCCTGTACCCTAGTGGACATCCCCATCTCCTCTACTCCTTCATCTCCCTGTACCCTAGTGGACATCCCCATCTCCTCTACTCCATCATCTCCCTGTACCCTAGTGGACATCTCCATCTCCTCTACTCCATCATCTCCCTGTACCCTAGTGGACATCTCCATCTCCTCTACTCCATCATCTCCCTGTACCCTAGTGGACATCCCCATCTCCTCTACTCCATCATCTCCCTGTACCCTAGTGGACATCTCCATCTCCTCTACTCCATCATCTCCCTGTACCCTAGTGGACATCTCCATCTCCTCTACTCCATCATCTCCCTGTACCCTAGTGGACATCTCCATCTCCTCTACTCCATCATCTCCCTGTACCCTAGTGGACATCTCCATCTCCTCTACTCCATCATCTCCCTGTACCCTAGTGGACATCTCCATCTCCTCTACTCCATCATCTCCCTGTACCCTAGTGGACATCCCCATCTCCTCTACTCCATCATCTCCCTGTACCCTAGTGGACATCTCCATCTCCTCTACTCCATCATCTCCCTGTACCCTAGTGGACATCTCCATCTCCTCTACTCCATCATCTCCCTGTACCCTAGTGGACATCTCCATCTCCTCTACTCCATCATCTCCCTGTACCCTAGTGGACATCTCCATCTCCTCTACTCCATCATCTCCCTGTACCCTAGTGGACATCTCCATCTCCTCTACTCCATCATCTCCCTGTACCCTAGTGGACATCCCCATCCCCTCTACTCCATCATCTCCCTGTACCCTAGTGGACATCTCCATCTCCTCTACTCCATCATCTCCCTGTACCCTAGTGGACATCTCCATCTCCTCTACTCCATCATCTCCCTGTACCCTAGTGGACATCTCCATCTCCTCTACTCCATCATCTCCCTGTACCCTAGTGGACATCTCCATCTCCTCTACTCCATCATCTCCCTGTATCCTAGTGGGCATCTCCATCTCCTCTACTCCATCATCTCCCTGTACCCTAGTGGACATCCCCATTTCCTCTACCCCATCATCTCCCTGTACCCTAGTGGACATCTCCATCTCCTCTACTCCGTGTCTCCTGTACCCTAGTGGACATCCCCATCTCCTCTACTCCATCATCTCCCTGTACCCTAGTGGACATCTCCATCTCCTCTACTCCATCATCTCCCTGTACCCTAGTGGACATCTCCATCTCCTCTACTCCATCATCTCCCTGTACCCTAGTGGACATCTCCATCTCCTCTACTCCATCATCTCCCTGTACCCTAGTGGACATCCCCATTTCCTCTACCCCATCATCTCCCTGTACCCTAGTGGATATCTCCATCTCCTCTACTCCATCATCCCCCTGTACCCTAGTGGACATCTCCATCTCCTCTACTCCATCATCTCCCTGTACCCTAGTGGACATCTCCATCTCCTCTACTCCATCATCTCCCTGTACCCTAGTGGACATCCCCATCTCCTCTACTCCATCATCTCCCTGTACCCTAGTGGACATCCCCATCTCCTCTACCCAATCATCTCCCTGTACCCTAGTGGACATCCCCATCTCCTCTACTCCATGTCTCCTGTACCCTAGTGGACATCCCCATCTCCTCTACCCAATCATTTCCCTGTACCCTAGTGGACATCCCCATCTCCTCTACCCAATCATCTCCCTGTACCCTAGTGGACATCCCCATCTCCTCTACCCAATCATCTCCCTGTACCCTAGTGGACATCCCCATCTCCTCTACTCCATGTCTCCTGTACCCTAGTGGACATCCCCATCTCCTCTACCCAATCATCTCCCTGTACCCTAGTGGACATCTCCATCTCCTCTACTCCATGTCTCCTGTACCCTAGTGGACATCCCCATCTCCTCTACTCCATCATCTCCCTGTACCCTAGTGGACATCCCCATCTCCTCTACCCAATCATCTCCCTGTACCCTAGTGGACATCCCCATCTCCTCTACCCAATCATCTCCCTGTACCCTAGTGGACATCCCCATCTCATCTACTCCATCTCCCTGTACCCTAGTGGATATCTCCATCTCCTCTAGACACTGTATGTAACACTGTAAAATAGAAGGTGTATAACATTGTAGAAACGTTTAATTGGTGGTTTTAGAACCTTTGAGTTCATTTACTAACAAATGACTCTCTCTCTCTCTCTCTCTCTCTCTCTCTCTCTCTCTCTCTCATACAGGTATTCAGTTTGATACAATAAAAGATACTGAAATCTTAAATGTCAATTATCTTTCTCTCTCTTTCTCAATTTCATACACATTCAATTTGATACCAATAAAGGCAGGATAACTTGATAAAACATAGTGAAATGGAAGATGGGAAACCAAGGTCGTAACCATTCATGACGATTTTGCTCGACAAAGAGCTTATCCTCCTACCTCCTAGTCAGAAAGCTTATCCTCCTACCTCCTAGTCAGAAAGCTTATCCTCTTACCTCCTAGTCAGAAAGCTTATCCTCCTACCTCCTAGTCAGAAAGCTTATCCTCCTACCTCCTAGTCAGAAAGATTATCCTCCTACCTCCTAGTCAGAAAGATTATCCTCCTACATCCTAGTCAGAAAGCTTATCCTCCTACCTCCTAGTCAGAAAGCTTATCCTCCTACCTCCTAGCCAGAAAGCTTATCATTTGTGTGTATGTGTGTGTGTGTGTGTGTGTGTGTGTGTGTGTGTGTGTGTGTGTGTGTGTGTGTGTGTGTGTGTGTGTGTGTGTGTGTGTGTGTGTGTGTGTGTGTGTGTGTGTGTGTGTGTGTGTGTGTGTGTGTGTGTGTGTGTGTGTGTGTGCCGACGTTGAGATAACTAATACTCTGCAGGCTGTGATTGACATCCCAGTAAACACTACTGGTGAACCAATTTGCTGCAGAGGCTTTGGTAGAGAATGAGGAGTAGAGGGAGAGAGAGAGAGAGAGAGAGAGAGAGAGAGAGAGAGAGATGACGGGGAGAGTGAGAGTGGGAGAGGATGGAGAGAAAAACATAGTGAGGGAGACAGCGAGAGAGATGGAGAGATGACAAGAAGAGAGGGAGAGAGAGAGAGAGAGATGGAGAGATGACAAGAAGAGAGGGAGAGAGAGACAGAGAGAGAGAGAGAGAGAGAGAGAGAGAGAGAGAGAGAGAGACAGAGAGAGAGAGAGAGAGAGAGAGAGAGAGAGAGAGAGAGAGAGAGAGAGAGAGAGAGAGAGAGAGAGAGAGAGAGAGAGAGAGAGAGAGAGAGAGAGAGAGAGAGAGAGAGAGAGAGAGAGAGAGAGAGATGGAGAGATGACAAGAAGAGAGGGAGAGAGACAGAGAGATGTGAGGAGGTGGATGAGGTAACTGTGAACATGACACAACAAGCACTTTTCATAATGACACTCATTTGTGCTCACTCCGCTGCCAGGGATGCAACAGCCCATCTTCCCCCTGTCCAGCCACACACACACACACACACACACACACACACACACACACACACACACACACACACACACACACACACACACACACACACACACACACACACACACACACACACACACACACACACACACACACACACACACACACACACACACACACACACACACACACACACACACACACACAGACACACACACTCTTTCAGTGAGTCAATGTCAACCTAATCTGCAAGCCACCAGAAATGTTGCAAAATGGTGGCAACTTTTCACACAGCACAGGCTTGGGTGGCTCTAGAGAGGCATCTCAGACTCAGTCATTGGATCTTCTGTCATCAAGAGGCTTTAAGGGGAACTGAGATGGCAGCTCTATGTTGCACTGGGGACACAGCATATCACACACAAAACATTTATGTTGCTAATTAAAATCGTGGACAAACACAGAGCTAGGAGTTAATTCAGAATCCTGACCAAACTGAGACCCAGCTAGGAGTTAAATCAGAATCCTGACCAAACTGAGAACTAGCTAGGAGTTAAATCAGAATCCTTGCCAAACTGAGACCCAGCTAGGAGTTAATTCAGAATCCTGACCAAACTGAGACCCAGCTAGGAGAGACCCTGTCATCCCAGAGTCCTCCCAGAGTCCTGGAGTGGCAGGTAGCCTAGTGGTTAGAGCGTTAGGCTAGTATACCAGAAGGTTGCTGGCTCGAATCCCTGAGCCGACAAGGTAAAAATATGTTGTTCTGCCCCTGAGAAAGTTAACCCACTGTTCCCCAGACGATGTTGAATAAGGCAGCCCCCCACACCTCTCTGATTCAGAGGGGTTGGGTTAAATGCACAAGACCCATTTCAGTTGGACAACTTTCCTTGTATTAGACTGCTCCCCTACAATAACAACAGAGTGCTAGACAGATTTCCCCTGCTCTTGAACACATTATCATTCAGCTCCCCTTTTCAAGATTTTAACGCCTTTTATAAGACACAATGACTGTGTCCAGAAAATCCCCAAACAGAGCATTCCCTCCCACACACACTCAGTCAGCTGCATCTGTCACGATGCACAAACATACACAACACATCACAGCAACCGTCTGACTGTTTTATATTTAGTGGTCCACTGATGACAAGCTAACCATGTCAGAGACAGTCATAGTGGGCCTGTGCTTTGTCAAGGTTTTTCTAAGGTTTTGATCAGTAACCTTAGTCAAATACTTAGCCACGGTGTACAGTCGATTTTGGGCCAGATGTCACTGCATTTTGCTTTGTGCTTGTGTTTGTGTTTCCCCTTAAGCGATGTAGTTTTGTTTTGACTGTGTTGCAATTTGGTTTATTCTGATTGATTGGATGTTCTGGTCCTGAGGCTTCAGTATGTTAGTAGAACAGGTTTGTAAACTCAGGACCAGCTGGATGAGGGGACTCTTTTCTTTGCTCAGCTCTTGGCATTGCAGGGCTTGGTAATGATATGAGAGGGGGTCACTGTATTTTAGATGTTTCCTAAACTGAATGCCTCTTTTTTGAGTTTTTATTATTAGTGGATATTGGCCTAATTCTGCCCTGCATGCATTGTTTGTCGTTTTCCTCTGGACATGTAGTAGAATCTTACAGAACTCTGCATGCAGGGTTTCAATGGGGTGTTTGTCCAATTTGATGAAACCTTGTTTTGTGTGGACCCCACACCTCGCTGGCATCTCTCTCTCTCTCTCTCTCTCTCTCTCTCTCTCTCTCTCTCTCTCTCTCTCTCTCTCTCTCTCTCTCTCTCTCTCTCTCTCTCTCTCTCTCTCTCTCTCTCTCTCTCTCTCTCTCTCTGTGTCTCTGTGTGTCTCTCTCTCTCTGTCCCTCTCTCTCTCTGTCTCTCTCTGTCTCTCTCTGTGTCTCTCTGTGTGTCTCTCTCTCTGCCCCTCTCTCTCTCTGTCTCTCTCTGTCTCTCTCTTGCAGTGCATGCTGGGATTTTTTGGAATGTGTTCGGTATGTTTGGTGTGAATCAACTTATTTTCTTGATTCTGTCCTTGATCTTTTCATTCAATTTTATTTTTCTATGGTGGGGGGTTAATGAAAAATTTGTTTTAGCGGTATCCAAATTTTTTCAAAGTTAGTGTGGAAGAGGACAGAGTAAGTTTCCTGGGGTTTGGAAGATGTGGTGTGCGCGATGGCTTCTCAGCCTAGCGCGGAGGAGACGCTGTCGATACGGCACGGATTCAGGTGTGTTCCTGAGAATTGAGTTAAGGTGGAGGAGGTTCTGCTCGCGGTCGTTGAACAGGTAGGGGACAGAGTATTCAGGTATTGAGGTGGAGGAGGTTCTGCTCGCGGTCGTTGAACAGGTAGGGGACAGAGTATTCAGGTATTGAGGTGGAGGAGGTTCTGCTCGCGGTCGGTGAACAGGTAGGGGACAGAGTATTCAGGTATTGAGGTGGAGGAGGTTCTGCTCGCGGTCGGTGAACAGGTAGGGGACAGAGTATTCAGGTATTGAGGTGGAGGAGGTTCTGCTCGCGGTCGGTGAACAGGTAGGGGACCGAGTATTCAGGAGTTGAGGTGGAGGAGGTTCTGCTCGCGGTCGTTGAACAGGTAGGGGACAGAGTATTCAGGTGTTGAGGTGGAGGAGGTTCTGCTCGCGGTCGGTGAACAGGTAGGGGACAGAGTATTCAGGTGTTGAGGTGGAGGAGGTTCTGCTCGTGGTCGGTGAACAGATAGGAGCTGACTTTATACATTCTGCTTCTAGAATGAACAAAGCTGTTGTCGTGTTCATGAAAAGAGCAAATTTGGTTGGTAAGCTGATTGTTAGTGTAATATTTGTAAGGGGTGTGTTGGTGCCAATTTCACCTCTTACAACCCCTTCGACAAGGGTGGTAGTTACAAATTTGCCTGCGTTTATTACAGATGATCAAATCAGGAAAGTGCTGAGTTGTTTTGGTAAGTTTGCTAGTGGGTTTGCTAGTGGGTTTGCTAGTGAGTTTGCTAGTGGGTTTGCTAGTGGGTTTGCTAGTGGGTTTGCTAGTGGGTTTGCTAGTGGGTTTGCTAGTGGGTTTCGTGTTGGCAGGTTTTCAGGCAGATGGCGTTAAGCACGTTGTTTCATTGCGGAGGCAAATGTTCATGTTTCTGATTAACAATGAGCCACAGCTAAATGTGCATTTTAAAGTGAGACTTGGAGAGGGGCTCTACGCAGGGTTTGCCAGCACAGATAGTCTATGGTGTTTTGAGTGTGGGTATTTGGGACAGAGCTTTGTGTGCCCACATAAAGGGCGTAAACAAGGTGGGGGGGATCAAGGTCAACATGTAGGGGACAATGAGACACAGGTAGCAGAGGCTGGGCATGGTCATGCCAGTGATGGTGGTGTAGATGGGGCTGGGTCTAGTCATGCTATGGATGGTGGTATCGATGAGGCCTGGTCTAGTCATGTTATGGGTGGTGGTGTAGATGAGGCTGGGTCTAATCTTGTTATAGATGGTGGTGTAGATGAGGCCTGGTCTAGTCATGTTAAAAATGTCTGTAAAAATTTGCTCCTCAAAATAGGTGTGTAGAAGCCATCGCTTCGCGTTCCTAGGAAACTGCAGTTTTTTGTTTTTTTCACGTGTTATTTCTTACATTAGTACCCCAGGTCATCTTAGGTTTCATTACATACAGTCGAGAAGAACTACTGAAATTAAGATCACCGTCAACTCACCTTCAGTACGACCAAGAATATGATTTTCGCGACGCGGATCCTGTGTTCTGCTTTTCAAACAGGACAACGGAATGGATCCCATGCGGCGACCCAAAAAAGCGACTCCGTAAAAGAGGGAAACAAGGCGTTCTTCTGGTCAGACTCCGGGAGACGGGCACATCATGCACCACTCCCTAGCATTCTTCTCGCCAATGTCCAGTCTCTTGACAACAAGGTTGATGAAATCCGAGCAATGGTAGCATTCCAGAGGGACATCAGAGACTGTAACGTTCTTTGCTTCACGGAAACATGGCTCACTGGAGAGACGCTATCGGAGGCGGTGCAGCCAGCGGGTTTCTCCACGCATCGCGCCGACAGAAACAAACATCTTTCTGGTAAGAAGAGGGGCGGGGGCATATGCCTTATGGCTAACGAGACATGGTGTGATCAAAGAAACATACAGGAACTCAAATCCTTCTGTTCACCTGATTTAGAATTCCTCACTATCAAATGTCGACCGCATTATCTACCAAGAGAATTCTCTTCTATTATAATCACAGCCGTATATATTCCCCCCCAAGCAGACACATCGATGGCTCTGAACGAACTTTAATTGACTCTTTGCAAACTGGAATCAATTTATCCGGAGGCTGCATTCATTGTAGCTGGGGATTTTAACAAGGCTAATCTGAAAACAAGACTCCCTAAATTTTATCAGCATATCGATTGCGCAACCAGGGGTGGAAAAACCTTGGATCATTGTTACTCTAACTTCCGCGACGCATATAAGGCCCTGCCCCGCCCTCCTTTTAGAAAAGCTGACCACGACTCCATTTTGTTGATCCCTGCCTACAGACAGAAACTAAAACAAGAAGCTCCCGCGCTGAGGTCTGTCCAACGCTGGTCCGACCAAGCTGACTCCACACTCCAAGACTGCTTCCATCACATGGACTGGGATATGTTTCGTATTGCGTCAGATAACAACATTGACGAATACGCTGATTCGATGTGCGAGTTCATTAGAACGTGCGTTGAATATGTCGTTCCCATAGCAACGATTAAAACATTCCCTAACCAGAAACCGTGGATTGATGGCAGCATTCGCGTGAAACTGAAAGCGCGAACCACTGCTTTTAATCAGGGCAAGGTGACTGGTAACATGACCGAATACAAACAGTGCAGCTATTCCCTCCGCAAGGCTATCAAACAAACAAACAAGCTAAGCGTAATGTATAGAGACAAAGTAGAATCTCAATTTGAGGACAATACAGTGCCACTGACACAGCCTGCAACGAAAACATGCGGACTCTCCTTCACTGCAGCCGAGGTGAGTAAGACATTTAAACGTGTTAACCCTCGCAAGGCTGCAGGCCCAGACGACATCCCCAGCCGCACCCTCAGAGCATGTGCAGACCAGCTGGCCGGTGTGTTTACGGACATATTCAATCAATCCCTATACCAGTCTGCTGTTCCCACATGCTTCAAGAGGGCCACCATTGTTCCTGTTCCCAAGAAAGCTAAGGTAACTGAGCTAAACGACTACCGCCCCGTAGCACTCACTTCCGTCATCATGAAGTGCTTTGAGAGACTAGTCAAGGACCATATCACCTCCACCCTACCTGACACCCTAGACCCACTCCAATTTGCTTACCGCCCAAATAGGTCCACAGACGATGCAATCTCAACCACACTGCACACTGCCCTAACCCATCTGGACAAGAGGAATACCTATGTGAGAATGCTGTTCATCGACTACAGCTTGGCATTCAACACCATAGTACCCTCCAAGCTCGTCATCAAGCTCGAGACCCTGGGTCTCGACCCCGCCCTGTGCAATTGGGTACTGGAGTTCCTGACGGGCCGCCCCCAGGTGGTGAGGGTAGGCAACAACATCTCCACCCCGCTGACCATCAACACTGGGGCCCCACAAGGGTGCGTTCTGAGTCCTCTCCTGTACTCCCTGTTCACCCACGACTGCGTGGCCACGCACACCTCCAACTCAATCATCAAGTTTGCGGACGACACAACAGTGGTAGGCTTGATTACCAACAACGACGAGACGGCCTACAGGGAGGAGGTGAGGGCCCTCGGAGTGTGGTGTCAGGAAAATAACCTCACACTCAACGTCAACAAAACTAAGGAGATGATTGTGGACTTCAGGAAACAGCAGAGGGAACACCCATCCCCTATCCACATCGATGGAACAGTAGTGGAGAGGGTAGTAAGTTTTAAGTTCCTCGGCATACACATCACAGACAAACAAGCCTCCCTCAGTAGGCTGAAGAAATTTGGCTTGTCACCAAAAGCACTCACAAACTTCTACAGATGCACAATCGAGAGCATCCTGGCGGGCTGTATCACCGCCTGGTACGGCAACTGCTCCGCCCACAACCGTAAGGCTCTCCAGAGGGTAGTGAGGTCTGCACAACGCATCACCGGGGGCAAACTACCTGCCCTCCAGGACACCTACACCACCCGATGTTACAGGAAGGCCATAAAGATCATCAAGGACAACAACCACCCGAGCCACTGTCTGTTCACCCCGCTATCATCCAGAAGGCGAGGTCAGTACAGGGTGCATCAAAGCTGGGACCGAGAGACTGAAAAACAGGTTCTATCTCAAGGCCATCAGACTGTTAAACAGCCACCACTAACATTGAGTGGCTGCTGCCAACACACTGACACTGACTCAACTCCAGCCACTTTAATAATGGGAATTGATGGGAAATGATGTAAAATATATCACTAGCCACTTTAAACAATGCTACCTAATATAATGTTACATACCCTATATTATTAATCTCATATGTATACGTATATACTGTACTCTATATCATCTACTGCATCCTTATGTAATACATGTATCACTAGCCACTTTAACTATGCCACTTTGTTTACATACTCATCTCATATGTATATACTGTACTCGATACCATCTACTGTATCTTGCCTATGCTGCTCTGTACCATCACTCATTCATATATCTTTATGTACATATTCTTTATCCCCTTACACTGTGTATAAGACAGTAGTTTTGGAATTGTTAGTTAGATTACTTGTTGGTTATTACTGCATTGTTGGAACTAGAAGCACAAGCGTTTCGCTACACTCGCATTAACATCTGCTAACCATGTGTATGTGACAAATAAAATTTGATTTGATTTTTAGGGGTAGTCTGCTTGTTGTAAAAGCAGAAATTAACAACATGGGTTTTGTCCTTATAAATGTGTATGCACCTAACACAGGGAGAGAGGGGGGGCATCTGTTTGGGTGTCTTAGACAGGAACTCTCACAGGTAGTGCCTGAGAAGACTCTGGTGGTCGGTGGGGACTGGAACTGTACAATGGATTTTTACTAAAGACAGAAGACAGCCTCATTCTGGGTCAGTGGGAGTGCTAAGGGACATCATTAATCATTAATCAGTTTGACCTAGAGGATGTTTGGAGAACTAGACTTCCCAACACAAGACAGTATACATTTAGTTTATTTGCATTTCACCTTTATTTAACCAGGTAGGCTAGTTGAGAACAAGTTCCCATTTACAACTGTAACCTGGCCAAGATAAAGCATAGCAATTCGACACATACAGTGCCATGCGAAAGTATTCGGCCCCCTTGAACTTTGCCACATTTTGCCACATTTCAGGCTTCAAACATAAAGATATAAAACTGTATTTTTTGTGAAGAATCAACAACAAGTGGGACACAATCATGAAGTGGAATGACATTTATTGGATATTTCAAACTTTTTTAACAAATCAAAAACTGAAAATTGGGCGTGCAAAATTATTCAGCCCCCTTAAGTTAATACTTTGTAGCGCCGCCTTTTGCTGCGATTACAGCTGTAAGTCGCTTGGGGTATGTCTCTATCAGTTTTGCACATCGAGAGACTGACATTTTTTCCCATTCCTCCTTGTTACCTCATCCACATAACCCTGATCTCTGTTACCTCATCCACATAACCCTGATCTCTGTTACCTCATCCTCATAACCCTGATCTCTGTTACCTCATCCTCATAACCCTGATCTCTGTTACCTCATCCTCATAACCCTGATCTCTGTTACCTCATCCACATAACCCTGATCTGTTACCTCATCAACATGACCCTGATCTCTGTTACCTCATCCTCATAACCCTGATCTCTGTTACCTCATCCTCATAACCCTGATCTCTGTTACCTCATCCTCATAACCCTGATCTCTGTTACCTCATCCTCATAACCCCGATCTCTGTTACCTCATCCTCATAACCCTGATCTCTGTTACCTCATCCTCATAACCCTGTTCTCTGTTACCTCATCCACATAACCCTGAACTGTTACCTCATCCACATAACCCTGATCTCTGTTACCTCATCCACATAACCCTGATCTCTGTTACCTCATCCACATAACCCTGATCTCTGTTACCTCATCCACATAACCCTGATCTCTGTTACCTCATCCACATAACCCTGAACTGTTACCTCATCCACATAACCGTGATCTCTGTTACCTCATCCACATAACCGTGTTCTCTGTTACCACATCCACATAACCCTGATCTCTCTGTTACCTCATCCTCATGACCCCAATCTCTGTTACCTCATCCTCATAACCCTGATCTCTGTAACCTCATCCTCATAGCCCTGATCTGTTACCACATCCAAAGGACCCCGATCTCTGTTACCTCATCCTCATAACCCTGATCTCTGTTACCTCATCCTCATAACCCTGATCTCTGTTACCTCATCCACATAACCCTGATCTCTGTTACCTCATCCACATAACCCTGAACTGTTACCTCATCCACATAACCCTGATCTCTGTTACCTCATCCACATAACCCTGATCTCTGTTACCTCATCCACATAACCCTGATCTCTGTTACCTCATCCACATAACCCTGATCTCTGTTACCTCATCCACATAACCCTGATCTCTGTTACCTCATCCTCATAACCCTGAACTCTGTTACCTCATCCACATGACATTGATCTCTGTTACCTCATCCACATAACCCTGATCTCTGTTACCTCATCCTCATAACCCTGAACTCTGTTACCTCATCCACATGACATTGATCTCTGTTACCTCATCCTCATAACCCTGATCTCTGTTACCTCATCCTCATAACCCTGATATTGGTTACCTCATCCTCATAACCCTGATCTGTTACCTCATCCTCATAACCTTGATCTGTTACCTCATCCACAGGACCCTGATCTGTTACCTCATCCTCATACCGCTGATCTCTGTTACCTCATCCTTATAACCCTGATCTCTGTTAACTCATCCTTATAACCCTGATCTCTGTTACCTTATCCACATAACCCTGATCTTTGTTACCTCATCCTCATTACCCTGATCTCTGGTCCTCATCCACATGACCCTGATCTCTGGTCCTCATCCACATGACCCTGATCTCTCTAATTACCTCATCCTCATAACCCTGATCAGTTACCTCATCCTCATAACCCTGATCTCTGTTACCTCATCCTCATAACCCTGAACTCTGTTACCTCATCCTCATAACCCCGACCTCTCTGTTACCTCAACCTCATAACCCTGATTCCTGTTACCTCATCCTCATAACCCTGATCTGTTACCTCATCAACATGACCCTGATCTCTGTTACCTCATCCACATAACCCTGAACTGTTACCTCATCCACATAACCCTGATCTCTGTTACCTCATCCTCATAACCCTGATCTCTGTTACCTCATCCTCATAACCCTGATCTGTTACCTCATCAACATGACCCTGATCTCTGTTACCTCATCCACATAACCCTGAACTGTTACCTCATCCACATAACCCTGATCTCTGTTACCTCATCCTCATAACCCTGATCTCTGTTACCTCATCCACAGGACCCTGATCTCTTACCGCATCCACAGGACCCTGATCTCTGGTCCTCATCCACATGACCCTGATCTCTGGTCCTCATCCTCATAACCCTGATCTGTTACCTCATCCTCATAACCCTGATCTCTGGTCCTCATCCACATGACCCTGATTCCTTTTACCTCATCCTCATAACCCTGATCTCTGTTACCTCATCCACATAACCCTGATCTCTGTTACCTCATCCTATTTACCCTGATCTGTTACCTCATCCACATGACCCTGATCTATGTTACCTCATCCACATGACATTGATCTCTGTTACAACATCCTCATAACCCTGATCTCTCTGTTACCTCATCCTCATGACCCCGATCTCTGTTACCTCATCCTCATAACCCTGATCTCTGTAACCTCATCCTCATAGCCCTGATCTGTTACCACATCCAAAGGACCCCGATCTCTGTTACCTCATCCTCATGACCCTGATCTCTGTTACCTCATCCTATTTACCCTGATCTGTTACCTCATCCTCATAACCCTGATCTCTGTTACCTCATCCTCATAATCCTGATCTCTGTTACCTCATTCTCATAACCCTGATCACTGGTCCTCATCCACATGACCCTGATCTCTGTTACCTCATCCTCATAACCCTGATCTCTGTTACCTCATCCACATAACCCTGAACTGTTACCTCATCCACATAACCCTGATCTCTGTTACCTCATCCACATAACCCTGATCTCTGTTACCTCATCCACATAACCCTGATCTCTGTTACCTCATCCACATAACCCTGATCTCTGTTACCTCATCCACATAACCCTGATCTCTGTTACCTCATCCTCATGACCCCGATCTCTGTTACCTCATCCTCATAACCCTGATCTCTGTAACCTCATCCTCATAGCCCTGATCTGTTACCACATCCAAAGAACCCCGATCTCTGTTACCTCATCCTCATAACCCTGATCTCTGTTACCTCATCCACATAACCCTGATCTCTGTTACCTCATCCTCATGACCCCGATCTCTGTTACCTCATCCTCATAACCCTGATCTCTGTAACCTCATCCTCATAGCCCTGATCTGTTACCACATCCAAAGGACCCCGATCTCTGTTACCTCATCCTCATAACCCTGATCTCTGTTACCTCATCCTCATAACCCTGATCTCTGTTACCTCATCCTCATAACCCTGATCTTGGTTACCTCATCCTCATAACCCTGATCTGTTACCTCATCCTCATAACCTTGATCTGTTACCTCATCCACAGGACCCTGATCTGTTACCTCATCCTCATACCGCTGATCTCTGTTACCTCATCCTCATAACCCTGATCTCTGTTACCTCATCCTCATAACCCTGACCTCTCTGTTACCTCAACCTCATAACCCTGATCTCTGTTACCTCATCCTCATAACCCTGATCTTGGTTACCTCATCCTCATAACCCTGATCTGTTACCTCATCCTCATAACCCTGATCTGTTACCTCATCAACATGACCCTGATCTCTGTTACCTCATCCACATGACCCTGATCTCTGTTACCTTATCCACATAACCCTGATCTTTGTTACCTCATCCTCATTACCCTGATCTCTGGTCCTCATCCACATGACCCTGATTCCTGTTACCTCATCCTCATAACCCTGATCTCTGTTACCTCATCCACATAACCCTGATCTCTGTTACCTCATCCTATTTACCCTGATCTGTTACCTCATCCTCATAACCCTGATATTGGTTACCTCATCCTCATAACCCTGATCTGTTACCTCATCCTCATAACCTTGATCTGTTACCTCATCCACAGGACCCTGATCTGTTACCTCATCCTCATACCGCTGATCTCTGTTACCTCATCCTTATAACCCTGATCTCTGTTACCTCATCCTTATAACCCTGATCTCTGTTACCTTATCCACATAACCCTGATCTTTGTTACCTCATCCTCATTACCCTGATCTCTGGTCCTCATCCACATGACCCTGATCTCTGGTCCTCATCCACATGACCCTGATCTCTCTAATTACCTCATCCTCATAACCCTGATCAGTTACCTCATCCTCATAACCCTGATCTCTGTTACCTCATCCTCATAACCCTGAACTCTGTTACCTCATCCTCATAACCCCGACCTCTCTGTTACCTCAACCTCATAACCCTGATTCCTGTTACCTCATCCTCATAACCCTGATCTGTTACCTCATCAACATGACCCTGATCTCTGTTACCTCATCCACATAACCCTGAACTGTTACCTCATCCACATAACCCTGATCTCTGTTACCTCATCCTCATAACCCTGATCTCTGTTACCTCATCCACAGGACCCTGATCTCTGGTCCTCATCCACATGACCCTGATCTCTGGTCCTCATCCTCATAACCCTGATCTGTTACCTCATCCTCATAACCCTTATCTCTGGTCCTCATCCACATGACCCTGATTCCTGTTACCTCATCCTCATAACCCTGATCTCTGTTACCTCATCCACATGACCCTGATCTCTGGTCCTCATCCACATGACCCTGATCTCTCTAATTACCTCATCCTCATAACCCTGATCAGTTACCTCATCCTCATAACCCTGATCTCTGTTACCTCATCCTCATAACCCTGAACTCTGTTACCTCATCCTCATAGCCCTGATCTGTTACCACATCCAAAGGACCCCGATCTCTGTTACCTCATCCTCATAACCCTGATCTCTGTTACCTCATCCTCATAACCCTGATCTCTGTTACCTCATCCACATAACCCTGATCTCTGTTACCTCATCCACATAACCCTGAACTGTTACCTCATCCACATAACCCTGATCTCTGTTACCTCATCCACATAACCCTGATCTCTGTTACCTCATCCACATAACCCTGATCTCTGTTACCTCATCCTCATAACCCTGATCTCTGTTACCTCATCCACATAACCCTGATCTCTGTTACCTCATCCACATGACATTGATCTCTGTTACCTCATCCTCATAACCCTGAACTCTGTTACCTCATCCACATGACATTGATCTCTGTTACCTCATCCACATAACCCTGATCTCTGTTACCTCATCCTCATAACCCTGAACTCTGTTACCTCATCCACATGACATTGATCTCTGTTACCTCATCCTCATAACCCTGATGTCTGTTACCTCATCCTCATAACCCTGATATTGGTTACCTCATCCTCATAACCCTGATCTGTTACCTCATCCTCATAACCTTGATCTGTTACCTCATCCACAGGACCCTGATCTGTTACCTCATCCTCATACCGCTGATCTCTGTTACCTCATCCTTATAACCCTGATCTCTGTTAACTCATCCTTATAACCCTGATCTCTGTTACCTTATCCACATAACCCTGATCTTTGTTACCTCATCCTCATTACCCTGATCTCTGGTCCTCATCCACATGACCCTGATCTCTGGTCCTCATCCACATGACCCTGATCTCTCTAATTACCTCATCCTCATAACCCTGATCAGTTACCTCATCCTCATAACCCTGATCTCTGTTACCTCATCCTCATAACCCTGAACTCTGTTACCTCATCCTCATAACCCCGACCTCTCTGTTACCTCAACCTCATAACCCTGATTCCTGTTACCTCATCCTCATAACCCTGATCTGTTACCTCATCAACATGACCCTGATCTCTGTTACCTCATCCACATAACCCTGAACTGTTACCTCATCCACATAACCCTGATCTCTGTTACCTCATCCTCATAACCCTGATCTCTGTTACCTCATCCTCATAACCCTGATCTGTTACCTCATCAACATGACCCTGATCTCTGTTACCTCATCCACATAACCCTGAACTGTTACCTCATCCACATAACCCTGATCTCTGTTACCTCATCCTCATAACCCTGATCTCTGTTACCTCATCCACAGGACCCTGATCTCTTACCGCATCCACAGGACCCTGATCTCTGGTCCTCATCCACATGACCCTGATCTCTGGTCCTCATCCTCATAACCCTGATCTGTTACCTCATCCTCATAACCCTGATCTCTGGTCCTCATCCACATGACCCTGATTCCTGTTACCTCATCCTCATAACCCTGATCTCTGTTACCTCATCCACATAACCCTGATCTCTGTTACCTCATCCTATTTACCCTGATCTGTTACCTCATCCACATGACCCTGATCTATGTTACCTCATCCACATGACATTGATCTCTGTTACAACATCCTCATAACCCTGATCTCTCTGTTACCTCATCCTCATGACCCCGATCTCTGTTACCTCATCCTCATAACCCTGATCTCTGTAACCTCATCCTCATAGCCCTGATCTGTTACCACATCCAAAGGACCCCGATCTCTGTTACCTCATCCTCATGACCCTGATCTCTGTTACCTCATCCTATTTACCCTGATCTGTTACCTCATCCTCATAACCCTGATCTCTGTTACCTCATCCTCATAATCCTGATCTCTGTTACCTCATTCTCATAACCCTGATCACTGGTCCTCATCCACATGACCCTGATCTCTGTTACCTCATCCTCATAACCCTGATCTCTGTTACCTCATCCACATAACCCTGAACTGTTACCTCATCCACATAACCCTGATCTCTGTTACCTCATCCACATAACCCTGATCTCTGTTACCTCATCCACATAACCCTGATCTCTGTTACCTCATCCACATAACCCTGATCTCTGTTACCTCATCCACATAACCCTGATCTCTGTTACCTCATCCTCATGACCCCGATCTCTGTTACCTCATCCTCATAACCCTGATCTCTGTAACCTCATCCTCATAGCCCTGATCTGTTACCACATCCAAAGAACCCCGATCTCTGTTACCTCATCCTCATAACCCTGATCTCTGTTACCTCATCCACATAACCCTGATCTCTGTTACCTCATCCTCATGACCCCGATCTCTGTTACCTCATCCTCATAACCCTGATCTCTGTAACCTCATCCTCATAGCCCTGATCTGTTACCACATCCAAAGGACCCCGATCTCTGTTACCTCATCCTCATAACCCTGATCTCTGTTACCTCATCCTCATAACCCTGATCTCTGTTACCTCATCCTCATAACCCTGATCTTGGTTACCTCATCCTCATAACCCTGATCTGTTACCTCATCCTCATAACCTTGATCTGTTACCTCATCCACAGGACCCTGATCTGTTACCTCATCCTCATACCGCTGATCTCTGTTACCTCATCCTCATAACCCTGATCTCTGTTACCTCATCCTCATAACCCTGACCTCTCTGTTACCTCAACCTCATAACCCTGATCTCTGTTACCTCATCCTCATAACCCTGATCTTGGTTACCTCATCCTCATAACCCTGATCTGTTACCTCATCCTCATAACCCTGATCTGTTACCTCATCAACATGACCCTGATCTCTGTTACCTCATCCACATGACCCTGATCTCTGTTACCTTATCCACATAACCCTGATCTTTGTTACCTCATCCTCATTACCCTGATCTCTGGTCCTCATCCACATGACCCTGATTCCTGTTACCTCATCCTCATAACCCTGATCTCTGTTACCTCATCCACATAACCCTGATCTCTGTTACCTCATCCTATTTACCCTGATCTGTTACCTCATCCTCATAACCCTGATATTGGTTACCTCATCCTCATAACCCTGATCTGTTACCTCATCCTCATAACCTTGATCTGTTACCTCATCCACAGGACCCTGATCTGTTACCTCATCCTCATACCGCTGATCTCTGTTACCTCATCCTTATAACCCTGATCTCTGTTACCTCATCCTTATAACCCTGATCTCTGTTACCTTATCCACATAACCCTGATCTTTGTTACCTCATCCTCATTACCCTGATCTCTGGTCCTCATCCACATGACCCTGATCTCTGGTCCTCATCCACATGACCCTGATCTCTCTAATTACCTCATCCTCATAACCCTGATCAGTTACCTCATCCTCATAACCCTGATCTCTGTTACCTCATCCTCATAACCCTGAACTCTGTTACCTCATCCTCATAACCCCGACCTCTCTGTTACCTCAACCTCATAACCCTGATTCCTGTTACCTCATCCTCATAACCCTGATCTGTTACCTCATCAACATGACCCTGATCTCTGTTACCTCATCCACATAACCCTGAACTGTTACCTCATCCACATAACCCTGATCTCTGTTACCTCATCCTCATAACCCTGATCTCTGTTACCTCATCCACAGGACCCTGATCTCTGGTCCTCATCCACATGACCCTGATCTCTGGTCCTCATCCTCATAACCCTGATCTGTTACCTCATCCTCATAACCCTTATCTCTGGTCCTCATCCACATGACCCTGATTCCTGTTACCTCATCCTCATAACCCTGATCTCTGTTACCTCATCCACATGACCCTGATCTCTGGTCCTCATCCACATGACCCTGATCTCTCTAATTACCTCATCCTCATAACCCTGATCAGTTACCTCATCCTCATAACCCTGATCTCTGTTACCTCATCCTCATAACCCTGAACTCTGTTACCTCATCCTCATAACCCCGACCTCTCTGTTACCTCAACCTCATAACCCTGATTCCTGTTACCTCATCCTCATAACCCTGATCTGTTACCTCATCAACATGACCCTGATCTCTGTTACCTCATCCACATAACCCTGAACTGTTACCTCATCCACATAACCCTGATCTCTGTTACCTCATCCTCATAACCCTGATCTCTGTTACCTCATCCACAGGACCCTGATCTCTGGTCCTCATCCACATGACCCTGATCTCTGGTCCTCATCCTCATAACCCTGATCTGTTACCTCATCCTCATAACCCTTATCTCTGGTCCTCATCCACATGACCCTGATTCCTGTTACCTCATCCTCATAACCCTGATCTCTGTTACCTCATCCACATAACCCTGATCTCTGTTACCTCATCCTATTTACCCTGATCTGTTACCTCATCCACATGACCCTGATCTATGTTACCTCATCCACATGACATTGATCTCTGTTACAACATCCTCATAACCCTGATCTCTCTGTTACCTCATCCTCATGACCCCGATCTCTGTTACCTCATCCTCATAACCCTGATCTCTGTAACCTCATCCTCATAGCCCTGATCTGTTACCACATCCAAAGGACCCCGATCTCTGTTACCTCATCCTCATGACCCTGATCTCTGTTACCTCATCCTATTTACCCTGATCTGTTACCTCATCCTCATAACCCTGATCTCTGTTACCTCATCCTCATAATCCTGATCTCTGTTACCTCATTCTCATAACCCTGATCACTGGTCCTCATCCACATGACCCTGATCTCTGTTACCTCATCCTCATAACCCTGATCTCTGTTACCTCATCCACATAACCCTGAACTGTTACCTCATCCACATAACCCTGATCTCTGTTACCTCATCCACATAACCCTGATCTCTGTTACCTCATCCACATAACCCTGATCTCTGTTACCTCATCCACATAACCCTGATCTCTGTTACCTCATCCACATAACCCTGATCTCTGTTACCTCATCCTCATGACCCCGATCTCTGTTACCTCATCCTCATAACCCTGATCTCTGTAACCTCATCCTCATAGCCCTGATCTGTTACCACATCCAAAGAACCCCGATCTCTGTTACCTCATCCTCATAACCCTGATCTCTGTTACCTCATCCACATAACCCTGATCTCTGTTACCTCATCCTCATGACCCCGATCTCTGTTACCTCATCCTCATAACCCTGATCTCTGTAACCTCATCCTCATAGCCCTGATCTGTTACCACATCCAAAGGACCCCGATCTCTGTTACCTCATCCTCATAACCCTGATCTCTGTTACCTCATCCTCATAACCCTGATCTCTGTTACCTCATCCTCATAACCCTGATCTTGGTTACCTCATCCTCATAACCCTGATCTGTTACCTCATCCTCATAACCTTGATCTGTTACCTCATCCACAGGACCCTGATCTGTTACCTCATCCTCATACCGCTGATCTCTGTTACCTCATCCTCATAACCCTGATCTCTGTTACCTCATCCTCATAACCCTGACCTCTCTGTTACCTCAACCTCATAACCCTGATCTCTGTTACCACATCCTCATAACCCTGATTCCTGTTACCTCATCCTCATAACCCTGATCTGTTACCTCATCCTCATAACCCTGATCTGTTACCTCATCAACATGACCCTGATCTCTGTTACCTCATCCACATGACCCTGATCTCTGTTACCTTATCCACATAACCCTGATCTTTGTTACCTCATCCTCATTACCCTGATCTCTGGTCCTCATCCACATGACCCTGATCTATGTTACCTCATCCTCATAACCCTGATCTCTGTTACCTCATCCTCATAACCCTGATCTCTGTTACCTCATCCACATAACCCTGATCTCTGTTACCTCATCCACATGACATTGATCTCTGTTACCTCATCCACATAACCCTGATCTCTGTTACCTCATCCACATAACCCTGAACTGTTACCTCATCCACATAACCCCGATCTCGGTTACCTCATCCTCATAACCCTGATCTCTGTTACCTCATCCTCATAACCCTGATCTGTTACCACATCCAAAGGACCCCGATCTCTGTTACCTCATCCTCATAACCCTGATCTGTTACCTCATCCACATAACCGTGTTCTCTGTTACCACATCCTCATAACCCTGATCTCTCTGTTACCTCATCCTCATGACCCCGATCTCTGTTACCTCATCCTCATAACCCTGATCTCTGTAACCTCATCCTCATAGCCCTGATCTGTTACCACATCCAAAGGACCCCGATCTCTGTTACCTCATCCTCATGACCCTGATCTCTGTTACCTCATCCTATTTACCCTGATCTGTTACCTCATCCTCATAACCCTGATCTCTGTTACCTCATCCTCATAATCCTGATCTCTGTTACCTCATCCTCATAACCCTGATCACTGGTCCTCATCCACATGACCCTGATCTCTGTTACCTCATCCTCATAACCCTGATCTCTGTTACCTCATCCTCATAACCCTGATCTCTGTTACCTCATCCTCACAATCCTGATCTCTGTTACCTCATCCTCATAACCCTGATCTCTGTAACCTCATCCTCATAGCCCTGATCTGTTACCACATCCAAAGGACCCCGATCTCTGTTACCTCATCCTCATGACCCTGATCTCTGTTACCTCATCCTATTTACCCTGATCTGTTACCTCATCCTCATAACCCTGATCTCTGTTACCTCATCCTCATAATCCTGATCTCTGTTACCTCATTCTCATAACCCTGATCTCTGTTACCTCATCCACATAACCCTGATCACTGGTCCTCATCCACATGACCCTGATCTCTGTTACCTCATCCTCATAACCCTGATCTCTGTTACCTCATCCACATAACCCTGAACACTGGTCCTCATCCAAAGGACCCTGATCTCTGTTACCTCATCCTCATGATCTCTGGTCCTCATCCTCATAACCCTGATCTCTGTTACCACATCCACATGACCCTGATCTATGTTCCTCATCCACATGACCCTGATCTATGTTCCTCATCCACATGACCCTGATCTATGTTCCTCATCCACATGACCCTGATCTATGTTCCTCCGGCTAAAATTTATATTTATTCAATAGAGGTTGTGATGATGATGCAGAAGGATTATACTAACACAGCCCATCACACACATCACACACACACACACACACACACACACACACACACACACACACACACACACACACACACACACACACACACACACACACACACACACACACACACACACACACACACACACACACACACACACACACACAAGCATATCTTCATGTGAGACTCTTGCGAATGAATCAGTGTGCTCACGTCAGAGAGGCTCTTCTTCTCCCTCGAGAACAGTCAGCTGACGGAATGTTAAAGCAAAACACCTCCAATAGCAGCCAAGTGAAACGTGGAGCACCTCAGGACGTTTGGAGGGAGGAATTAGTGTGTACTCCAATGGCTACAACCTTGGTGGGTATGTAAAAAGCTCAAGTTATTGTACACGATGACAGCAAGTCATGTGATGTGATGGTTATGTGAAGTGTGGAGGGCATTTCAAGGGTGAATTGTAAGAGCACTTCTGAGTGAATGCTGTGAGTTTATTGAGCTCTGGGGGAATAGTTTGAAGCACTTTAGAAGGTAGAAGGACAACGAGAAGTACTGTAGTTTGGGCATCAATGTAGGTTATATAATTGAAATGACTCAATTTGCTGAGTTTAATGAGGATCCTTAAGGTTTCAATTAATAAAACTGTGAATCCTATTAAATCATACACTACATGACCAAAAGTATGTGGACATGTGCTCGAACATCTCATTACAAAATCATGGGCGTTAACATGGAGTTGGTTCCCCCTTTGCTGCTATAACAGCCTCCACTCTTCTGCGAAGGCTTTCCACTAGATGTTAGAACATTGCTGAAGAGACTTGCTTCCATTCAGCCACAAGAGCATTAGTGAGGTTGGGCACTGATGTTGGGCGATTAGGCCCGGCTCGCAGTTGGTGTTCCAATTCATCCCAAAGTTGTTAGACGGGTTTGATGTCAAGGCTCTGTGCAGGTCAATCAAATTCTTTCAAACCATTTCTGTATGGACCTCGCTTTGTGCACGGGGGAATTCCCATGCTGAGACAGGAAAGGGCCTTCCCTAAACTGTTGCCATAAGCTGTAAACACAGAATCGTCATTCTATGCTGTAGCAATAATATTTCCCTACACTAGTACTAAGGGGCCAAGCCTGAACCATGAAAAACAGCCCAAGACCATTATTCTTTCTCCACCAAACTTTACAGTTGGCACTATGCATTTGGGTAGGTAGCGTTTTCCTGGCCTACGTCAAACCCAGATTTGTCTGTTGGACTTTCAAATGGTGAAGCGTGATTCATCACTCCAGAGAAAGCTTTAACCTGCTCCAGAGTCCAATAGAGTCCAATAGCGGCGAGCTTTACACAACGTTTGGCATTGCAATGGTGATCTTAGGCTTGTGTACGGCAGCTCGGCCATGGAAACCCATTTCATGAAGCTCCCGATGAACAGTTCTTGTGCTAACATTGCTTCCAGAGGCTGTTTGGAACTCGGTAGTGAGTGTTGCAACCGAGGACAGACGATTGTCACGCGCTAAGCGCTTCAGCACTCGGTGGTCCCGTTCTGTCAGCTTGTGTGGACTACCACTTTGCAGCTGAGCAGTTGTTGCTCCTAGACTTTTCCACTTCACAATAACAGCACTTAGAGTTGACCAGGGCAGCTCTAGCAGGGAAGAAATGTGATGAACTGACTTGTTGGATGGTGCTACATTGAAAGTCATTGAGCTCTTCAGTAAGGCCATTCTGCTGCCAATGTTTGTCTATGGGGATTGCATGGCTGTTTACTCGATTTTATACACCTGTCAGCAATGGGTGTGGCTGAAATATAATCCACTAATTTAAAGGGGTGTCCACATACTAATGTATATACAGTGTATCTGAAATAGCGGTATTAAATTCCCTGTATAAAATCCCACCAATACATATTATTACATGTCTGTAACTGGGTAGGCCTGTTGACATGTTGTTGATACGCAGCGTTATTATTTAACGCCTGCCACTGCTTTGGCGTTGACATTGCGTGCCACCAGGTCCCTGACCTGCTCGTGACGTGTTGTGATGGGCGTCCTGATCAATGGCCCGATTTTAAAAATCATTATGCCAGGAGGAGCGCGAGCCATGCCAGTCGATGCATTTACCACCGGCTGCGTCTCTTCTCTGCGGACCATAAGCGAGACAGAGAACTGCGACTGCTACTAAGATTCTGCAGCTCCTCAGTGGTGGGTTCAGGGCGTGAGTCATCACCGGTGGTTTTAACCTCTTATCTTCCGCGAGAGACGGATGTAGTAGGATAACTCCCTGTTACACCTTATTGTTCTGATAATTCCATTAGGCTAATGCAAATCACTGCAATGGATGTCAACAGACATAGGTGATTTCTATGGGTGTAGTTTTTATGGTTAAGCTATTGCTTACTGCTTGAGTAAATGTGTGCCTCATTAGCAAGTTAATATTTACACGAACTGCAATCTGAATAGGGTGGTAAATGAAGCTATACAATTAAATGGTGTAAGAATTGATGTCACAGTGATAACTATTGGCCTTCACAAAGCTAATTGGGACAAGCCCAAAAATAACCCACCACTTTTCCAAAGGGAGTTATGAATAGCGCTTGAATAATAATTGATACAGCTAGAAACAGACAATATCCATCTCTATTTTAAGCACACTGCCTTTTCTTAGCATGCTATATCATGAGCCTAAATCATGTATTATGGATTTCCAAAGGCTGGGTATTGCGTGCGTACTGCTGTGATGACGCGCGAGTCAGGTGTTGCCATATATCACCCGGAGCTGTCCTGGTGCTGAAAACAGAATCGCTCGCGCTACGACTGGGAGGAGATGCTATACACGTTTACTACTGTCGTCTGAGCTACTTACCGAAAGGTACAAACTCATGCATGTCTTTTATTTCTCAAACAAAGATTACGATGTTTGTAAGTTATTTGTGGGCTTTCCAGCATTCCGTGTTTAGATTTTCTCTCTCAAGTTCTCATCTCTTATCTGATCTCGGCAATGGCTTGGAATTGAGTTGAATAACTGATAGCCTGATAGCTGTGTGCATGTTGTTGTGATGCATGTCAAGTAGTCTGATGCATTTTGATATTGGGCAACATTGAGATGAATGAATTATTATTATATCCTTCATAAAAGTGTTTAATCGAGATGGTTTGGAGAAAGGCAGCCACAAGCAAAAAAGGTTGCCCTGACAACGGGCAGTGACTCATCCTGTGATGTAGTCTAGTCATTTAAAAACAGTGATTCACAAATATAGCCCACTTCTCCTTGGTGGGTGATTTTAAACTGCTCTAGCTATAACCTACTTTTTATCCTTTGTGCATTGAGTCATAGCATTCATCACTTATAAGGGTTGTCAATGAACTCGGCATGAATTGAAACGCAGATTTTTCATTAAAATAATAATTTGCATTGGAGTGTGGTGGTAACCTCCTTAAAGAGTTAGAAGATTCTAAGAATTTGGAAGATAGAATCTCAGATCAAAATGTAAAAAATGTGCAGGCATATTATTGTTAAACTCATCTCTCTCTCTCTCTCTCTCTCTCTCTCTCTCTCTCTCTCTCTCTCTCTCTCTCTCTCTCTCTCTCTCTCTCTCTCTCTCTCTCTCTCTCTCTCTCTCTCTCTCTCTCTCTCTCTCTCTCTCTCTCTCTCTCTCTCTCTCTCTCTCTCTCTCTCTCTCATATGAAGATGCTGTCACTCCCCAAGCTATCCACCGGGAAAACTGTTGTTCTCGCCTGCCTCCTCCATGCGTGCGCGTCCCTCCCCCGCCATCACAGGCTCAGAGGCGGGGAGTCCGAGGACCGGCAACCCGCTGCATACCCGCCCAGCTCAGACATGATCAAAGCCCTGGAGTACATCGAGAGCCTGAAGCAGCGGACAGATGGGGGCAGAGAGAGAGAGGAGCCAACAAGAGACTATGATGAGGTCGAAAAGTTCCACATTCTCCTCCAACTCGCCTCTCTCCAGGACAAAGGTGCACCCGAAAGGCAGTCTCCCTCGCCGACCCAGAGAGAGCAAGACATCCCGACTGAGCAGCTGGTGAGAGCCTTGCTCAGGACCCTCCAGGAGCAGCCCGCTAGTCCCCTCAGACCCGTTCCCGTGGTGCCGGGGAACGAACGTCACACGCACAGGTACCAATCGGTGAACACAGGCAGCCCCGTAAACGCACCTGCCTACGGTGGCTTCCCGAGGCCACACAAGAAGTACCCGCTGATGTTCGAGGACGAGGAGAATAGGGACAGCGCCAAGCGCGCTACGGAGGACCTGGACGAACAATACACTCCTCGGAGCCTTGCCAACCTGCGCTCCATCTTCGAAGAGCTGGAGAAACTATCCACATCCACCGGCCAGAAGCGCGGAATCTTTGATGATGATGATGATGATGATGAATTCAGTCTGAGGAACCTGGCCTACGAGGATGTGGCGGGCGGGGAGGAGTGGATTCCTTTAGAGGAGCAGGTCGAGACGGAGGAAGTGGTAAACGGGAGCCACGAGGAGTTCGACAGGGCACTGGAGCAGAACTATGACGAGGATGAAGAGGAGGAAGGCAATGGAATGCAGGTGCAGCGCAGAGCCAGCCAGGACAAAGAGGACCCAGAGGACGATACTAAACTAGTGGATTATTACCTGTTGAAGATACTGGAGATGAGTGAACATGAGACAGCCAAGAGGCAAGCTGGAGAGCAAAAACATAGAGTGATTCGCCACCCCCTGGTCGACCCCCAGGCTCTGAACGAGCTGTTAGAGATCTCCCTCAAGCTCCACATCCCCCCGGAGGACCTCATCGATATGCTGATCACCGAGGAGATCAGAAAACTAGAACGTCACCCGCAAGCCTCTTCCCGCTACAGGACCAAACCGAAAATCAGATACTACAGCCGGAGACTGCCAGTCAAAAACGCTCCTGAGGACATGGACGAGGAAGACTTCTTGAAAATCATTGAAATGGAAACCATCAGCAACGACTATCCTGTGAGTCGGAGGCCGCTCAAAAGTGTCTCTGTCCCGGCCAGGGTTTCAGCACCACCCGCCCCGGTGAGAGTTTCAGCACCAGCACCTCCTCCAAAAATCCCAGCTCAGTCCGGCCGAAGGGAAAACTTATTTATGTCGGAGCTCAACAAGATGCCTTTTAGGAGAGAAGCCGATGACGATGACGAGGCGGACGAAGACGAGATAACAACCTTTCTGGCGGCCAAAATATTAACGGAGTACCCTAGCACGATCAGCAAACGCGACACCCAATCTCAGGCGAACGGACAGTTTCCTTATGAGCTATACGAACAAGCCATGAAAGATTACTTTGACCAAGCGGACAGTGAGAAAGCAGGTATGCTGACAAAGAGAGATTCAGTAGCTAACGAGGAGGTAGTGGAGTCCACTGAGACGCAGGTGAAAGATGAGGTAACGCCAGAGACCGCGGCTCCAGAGTCCGAGAAAGAGGAGGAAAAGGAGCATCGCGGAAAACCGTTTGCTGGAATGTAAAGCTAAGATCGGAGGTCACGCACGACATCCTCTACTGAAATATTAATAAGTCATGTTTATACTATCTCAAAATGTCTGCTGGACTCTGGTTTACATAAAATGTGTATATACATGAAGTAACCTATATGAATCATCTCAGCGTGCTGGGCATGGAGGCAAAGTGTGTTGTGTAAACATCTGGGTTTGTGACTTTTCCAATCTTGTAACATTGTGAAAATGTAATTCACTGATAGAGAGTAAGACCGTCACCGTCCTGCCTTTCAACCCTGTAACGCTGCTCTGTAATCGCTCAACTCTCTCTATTGATGTGGTAATATATATGCTCATTTTGAAACCATTTTGTACGTGTTTAATAATGTGTGACGAGTTGGAGATGAATAAAGCGTTAGCGCCATTTTTCTTCTTGCTGCACTGTGTGTTTTTTAATAAACACTGATCACTACAACAGTGATCAGAAAGGCCTTCTGAATGATCGTACATTGACTGACAGTGATGATTAGATATTGATGATCAGAAATGCCTTCTGAATGATCGTACATTGACTGACAGTGATGATTAGATATTGATGATCAGAAATGCCTTCTGAATGATCATACATTGACTGACAGTGATGATTAGATATTGATGATCAGAAAGGCCTTCTGAATGAAGCTTGATTCCACAATGAAAGTGTGGGAAGTTCCTTTTTCACGTCCCTCTTGAGCAAGCTTGAACATGTAGACAATTCCCGAGGCAGAATCAACAGACTCCAGGTAAGATTATAAAGACAATAAAAGTGTCGGTCTATAAATTCACAATTCTACTGATTGTTCTTGTTTTAATGTTTATCATCTAGTGTGTTTTTCAAACTTCAGCACCATGGACAGCTCCCGCAAATAAAATGTCACACAATGAACATCAAATAGTATATTCTACAACAGAAAAACAAATCATCAGAGACGTCTGTATCAAAATACACATTTTAATTCCAAAAGTCTTCACCATTCAAGATCCATAATTAGTTATATAAAAAAAAACTGTGACATTCACCCAGATAAATAATCACTCCCTTTCCAAGATATAATCATACAACAAGTCACACAGAAAAAGGCTAGTCTACAAGATGCATTTAAAACACAACTTCAAATACATATTTCTAAAAAGGCACTTCTTAAAATGTCAATACAGAGTACATATTTTGGAGAAAAAAAATGTGAGTATTGATTTTAATGATTGTCATAACCACAGTTTTCAGTAACCTCAATGTACATCGACGAGCAAGAGGGATGGGTGATCATACAGTATCAATATACATTTGATAATAGCTCAATCAATGAGTGTCTCCTACCAATTTATTGGTCATCATGTTATTGTCCTATTTGCAGAAACAGGATGCACTTCCCTACTTAAAAACACTTCCTGCCTGCCTCAGGACACAGATTCAGACACATCATTCTAGAACTCATAACTCCATGGTTCTGTACAGTAGTAAGACTTCCAGGTCTGTAATCGTTCAGATTCCTTCCGGTGTGTGTAGATCCATTTCCCCCAGTGTTAGAATGCAGGCTTGCTCATGTATTCCTCCATGGTCTGGAGTGGAGAGACAGATGAAACGTGAGATCTCCAGATCAACAAGCCTTGTCCTAATGTGATGAATATTCATAGCCACACCTACATAACATCTAACCATAGAGGTAGAATGATTGTCATTCTGCATCTTACATCCGTGGAGACATAGGAGCGTAAACCGCCAAGACAATGTAGAATACTCTGCTACGAACACAATCACAATCATTCACTTCTAACCTTTCGGTCCACATTCAAGGCCATCCAAGCTCCAGACCAAAATCACTGTTGTCAATCTCAGCCTATAGCAATGATGATGAAGGGTGGTGATGAAGATTAAAACGAGTGTGATGATGCAACAACGTCAGATAGCATGCACGTGCATCAGACTAGATCAAACGAGTTTGTTTTATTCCCCCGAAGCAAGAAGATGGTGTGAAACCAGGGCCACGCAGAGTGGGACTCTGGTTTGGTGCGTCTACAGCGCCACCGAGAGCTGAGGATAGACGGACAATACAGAAAACAGACATACTGCCAACGCTCAGACTTACAGCAACTGAAGAATAAAGGAAATAGAAGTATAATCTCCATCAGTCTCTGTTTCTGAGATAGGAGAAAAAAGAGGAGAGAAAAGAGGAGAAAAAATAGAAAAGAGGAGAGAAAAGAGGAGAGAGAAAAGAGGAGAGAGAAAAGAGGAGAGAAAAGAGGAGAGAAAATATGAGAGAAAAGAGGAGAAAAGAGGAGAGAGGGGAGAAAAGAGGAGAGCAAAGAGGAGAGAGAAAAGAGGAGAGAGAAAAGAGGAGAGAAAAGAGAAAAGAGGAGAGAAAAGAGGAGAAAAAAAGAGGAGAGAAAAGAGGAGAGAGAAAAGAGGAGAGAGAAAAGAGGAGAGAAAAGAGGAGAGAGAAGAGAGGAGAGAAAAGAGAAAAGAGAGGAGAAAAAAAGAGGAGATAAAAGAGGAGAGGAGAGAGAAGAGAGAAAAGAAGAGAGAGGAGAAGAGAGAGGAGAGAGAAGAGAAGAGAGAGGAGAGAGAAGAGAAGAGAGAGGAGAGAGAAAAGAAGAGAGAGGAGAGAAAAGAGGAGAGAGGAGAGAGAAAAGAAGAGAGGAGAGAGAAAAGAGGAGAGAGGAGAGAGAAAAGGAGAGAGGAGAGAGAAAAGAAGAGAGAGAGAGAGAAAAGAAGAGAGAGGAGAGAGAAAAGAAGAGAGAGGAGAGAGAAAAGAAGAGAGAGGAGAGAAAAGAAGAGAGAGAGAAAGAAAAGAGAGAGGAGAGAGAAAAGAAGAGAGAGGAGAGAGAAAAGAAGAGAGAGGAGAGAGAAAAGAAGAGAGAGGAGAGAGAAAAGAAGAGAGAGGAGAGAGAAAAGAAGAGAGAGGAGAGAGAAAAGAAGAGAGAGGAGAGAGAAAAGAAGAGAGAGGAGAGAGAAAAGAAGAGAGAGGAGAGAGAAAAGAAGAGAGAGGAAAGAGAAAAGAAGAGAGGAGAGAGAAGAGAGGAGAGAGGAGAGAGAAGAGAAGAGAGAGGAGAGAGAAGAGAAGAGAGGAGAGAGAAAAGAAGAGAGGAGAGAAAAAAGAGAGGAGAGAGGAGAGAGAAAAGAGGAGAGAGGAGAGAGAAAAGAGGAGAGAGAAAAGAAGAGAGAGGAGAGAGAGGAAAGAAGAGAGAGGAGAGAAAAGAGGAGAGAGGAGAGAGAAAAGAAGAGAGAGGAGAGAGAAAAGAAGAGAGAGGAGAGAGAAAAGAAGAGAGGAGAGAGGAGAGAGAAGAGAGGAGAGAGAAGAGAGGAGAGAGAAAAGAAGAGAGGAGAGAGAAGAGAGGAGAGAGAAAAGAGGAGAGAGGAGAGAGAAAAGAAGAGAGGAGAGAGAAAAGAAGAGAGGAGAGAGAAAAGAAGAGAAGAGAAAAGAAGAGAGGAGAGAGAAAAGAAGAGAGGAGAGAGAAAAGAAGAGAGGAGAGAGAAAAGAAGAGAGGAGAGAGAAAAGAAGAGAGGAGAGAGAAGAGAGGAGAGAGAAGAGAGGAGAGAGAAGAGAGAGAAGAGAGAGGAAAGAGAAAAGGAGAGGAGAGAGAAAAGAAGAGAGAGGAGAGAAAAGAGGAGAGAGGAGAGAGAAAAGAAGAGAGGAGAGAGAAAAGAGGAGAGGAGAGAGAAAAGAGGAGAGAGAAAAGAAGAGAGAGGAGAAAGAAAGGAGGAGAGAGAAAAGAAGAGAGAGGAGAGAGAAGAGAGGAGAGAGGAGAGAGAAAAGAGGAGAGAGGAGAGAGAAAAGAGGAGAGAGGAGAGAGAAAAGAAGAGAGGAGAGAGAAAAGAGGAGAGAGAAAATAAGAGAGAGAGAAAAGAGGAGAGAGAAGAGGAGAGAGGAGAGAGAAAATAAGAGAGAGGAGAGAAAAGAAGAAGGAGGAGAGAGAAAAGAAGAGAGAGGTGAGAGAAGAGAGGAGAGAGGAGAGAGAGGAAAGAAGAGAGAGGAGAGAAAAGAGGAGAGAGGAGAGAGAAAAGAAGAGAGGAGAGAAAAGAGGAGAGAGAAAAGAAGAGAGAGGAGAGAGAAAAGAGGAGAGAAAAGAAGAGAGAGGAGAGAGAAAAGAAGAGAGAGGAGAGAGAAAAGAGGAGAGAGGAGAGAGAAAAGAAGAGAGAGGAGAGAGAAAAGAGGAGAGGAGAGAGAAAAGAGAAAAGAAGAGAGAGGAGAGAGAAGAGGAGAGAGGAGAGAGAAGAGGAGAGAGAAAGGAGGAGAGAGAAAAGAAGAGAGAGGAGAGAGAAAAGAGAAGAGAGAAAAGAAGAGAGGAGAGAGAAGAGAGGAGAGAGGAGAGAGAAAATAAGAGAGGAGAGAGAAAAGAAGAGAGGAGAGAGAAAAGAGGAGAGAGGAGAGAGAAAAGAAGAGGGAGGAGAGAGAAAAGAAGAGGGAGGAGAGAGAAGAGAGGAGAGAGAAAAGAAGAGAGAGGAGAGAGAAGAGGAGAGAGAAAAGAGGAGAGAGAAGAGAGGAGAGAGAAAAAGAGAGAGAGAGAGAAGAGAGAGAAAAGAGGAGAGAGAAAAGAAGAGAGAGAAAAGAGAAGAGAGAAAAGAAGAGAGGAGAGAGAAGAGAGGAGAGAGGAGAGAGAAAATAAGAGAGGAGAGAGAAAAGAGGAGAGAGGAGGGAGAAAAGAAGAGAGAGGAGAGAGAAAAGAAGAGAGAGGAGAGAGAAAAGAAGAGAGAGGTGAGAGAAGAGAGGAGAGAGGAGAGAGAAAAGAGGAGAGAGGAGAGAGAGGAAAGAAGAGAGAGGAGAGAAAAGAGGAGAGAGGAGAGAGAAAAGAAGAGAGGAGAGAGAAAAGAGGAGAGAGGAGGGAGAAAAGAAGAGAGAGGAGAGAGAAAAGAGGAGAGAGAAAAGAAGAGAGAGGAGAGAGAAAAGAAGAGAGAGGAGAGAAAAGAGGAGAGAGGAGAGAGAAAAGAAGAGAGGAGAGAGAAAAGAGGAGAGAGAAAAGAAGAGAGAGGAGAGAGAAAAGAGGAGAGAGAAAAGAAGAGAGAGGAGAGAGAAAAGAAGAGAGAGGAGAGAGAAGAGAGGAGAGAGAAAAGAGGAGAGAGGAGAGAGAAAAGAAGAGAGAGGAGAGAGAAAAGAGGAGAGGAGAGAGAAAAGAGAAAAGAAGAGAGAGGAGAGAGAAGAGGAGAGAGAAAGGAGGAGAGAGAAAAGAAGAGAGAGGAGAGAGAAAAGAGAAGAGAGAAAAGAAGAGAGGAGAGAGAAGAGAGGAGAGAGGAGAGAGAAAATAAGAGAGGAGAGAGAAAAGAAGAGAGGAGAGAGAAAAGAGGAGAGAGGAGAGAGAAAAGAAGAGGGAGGAGAGAGAAAAGAAGAGGGAGGAGAGAGAAGAGAGGAGAGAGAAAAGAAGAGAGAGGAGAGAGAAGAGGAGAGAGAAAAGAGGAGAGAGAAAAGAAGAGAGAGGAGAGAGAAAAGAGAAGAGAGAAAAGAAGAGAGGAGAGAGAAGAGAGGAGAGAGAAAATAAGAGAGGAGAGAGAAAAGAAGAGAGGAGAGAGAAAAGAGGAGAGAGGAGAGAGAAAAGAAGAGAGAGGAGAGAGAAAAGAAGAGAGAGGAGAGAGAAAAGAAGAGAGAGGAGAGAGAAAAGAAGAGAGAGGAGAGAGAAAAGAAGAGAGAGGAGAGACAAAAGAAGAGAGAGGAGAGAGAAAAGAAGAGAGAGGAGAGAGAAAATAAGAGAGAGGAGAGAGAAGAGAGGAGAGAGGAGAGAGAAAAGAGGAGAGAGAAAAGAGGAGAGAAAAGAAGAGAGGGGAGAGAGAAAAGAAGAGAGGAGAGAGGAGAGAGAAAAGAAGAGAGGAGAGAGAAAAGAGGAGAGAGAAAAGAGGAGAGAGAAAAGAGGAGAGAGGAGAGAGAAAATAAGAGAGAGGAGAGAAAAGAAGAAGGAGGAGAGAGAAAAGAGGAGAGAGAAAAGAAGAGAGAGGAGAGAGAAAAGAAGAGAGAGGAGAGAGGAGAGGAGAGAGAAAAGAGGAGAGAGGAGAGAGAAAAGAAGAGAGAGGAGAGAGAAAAGGAGAGAAGAGAGGAGAGAGGAGAGAGAAAAGAGGAGAGAGGAGAGAGAGGAAAGAAGAGAGAGGAGAGAAAAGAGGAGAGAGGAGAGAGAAAAGAAGAGAGGAGAGAGAAAAGAGGAGAGAGGAGAGAGAAAAGAAGAGAGAGGAGAGAGAAAAGAGGAGAGAGAAAAGAGGAGAGAGAAAAGAGGAGAGAGAAAAGAAGAGAGAGGAGAGAGAAAAGAGGAGAGAGGAGAGAAAAGAGGAGAGAGGAGAGAGAAAAGAAGAGAGGAGAGAGAAAAGAGGAGAGAGAAAAGAAGAGAGAGGAGAGAGAAAAGAGGAGAGAGAAAAGAAGAGAGAGGAGAGAGAAAAGAAGAGAGAGGAGAGAGAAGAGAGGAGAGAGAAGAGAGAGAGAGGAGAGAGAAAAGAGAGAGAGGAGAGAGAAAAGAAGAGAGAGGAGAAAGAAAAGAGAGAGAAAAGAGAGAGAAAAGAGAAGAAGAGAGAGAGAGAGAGAGAGAGAAAAGAGAGAGAGAAAAGAAGAGAGAGGAGAGAGAAAAGAGAAGAGAGAAAAGAAGAGAGGAGAGAGAAGAGAGGAGAGAGGAGAGAGAAAAGAGAGGAGAGAGAAAAGAAGAGAGGAGAGAGAAAAGAGGAGAGAGGAGAGAGAAAAGAAGAGGGAGGAGAGAGAAGAGAGGAGAGAGAAAAGAAGAGAGAGGAGAGAGAAGAGGAGAGAGAAAAGAGGAGAGAGAAAAGAAGAGAGAGGAGAGAGAAAAGAGAAGAGAGAAAAGAAGAGAGGAGAGAGAAGAGAGGAGAGAGGAGAGAGAAAATAAGAGAGGAGAGAGAAAAGAAGAGAGGAGAGAGAAAAGAGGAGAGAGGAGAGAGAAAAGAAGAGAGAGGAGAGAGAAGAGAGGAGAGAGAAAAGAAGAGAGAGGAGAGAGAAAAGAAGAGAGGAGAGAGAAAAGAAGAGAGAGGAGAGAGAAAAGAAGAGAGAGGAGAGAGAAAAAGAAGAGAGAGGAGAGAGAAAAGAAGAGAGAGGAGAGAGAAAAGAAGAGAGAGGAGAGAGAAGAGAGGAGAGAGAAAAGAGGAGAGAGGAGAGAGAAAAGAAGAGAGAGGAGAGAGAAAAGAAGAGAGAGGAGAGAGAAAAGAAGAGAGAGGAGAGAGAAGAGAGGAGAGAGAAGAGAGGAGAGAGGAGAGAGAAAAGAGGAGAGAGGAGAGAGAAAAGAGGAGAGAGGAGAGAGAAAAGAAGAGAGGAGAGAGAAAAGAAGAGAGGAGAGAGGAGAGAGAAAAGAGGAGAGAGGAGAGAGAAAAGAAGAGAGAGGAGAGAGAAAAGAGGAGAGAGGAGAGAGAAAAGAGGAGAGAGGAGAGAGAAAAGAAGAGAGGAGAGAGAAAAGAGGAGAGAGAAAAGAAGAGAGAGGAGAGAGAAAAGAGGAGAGAGAAAAGAAGAGAGAGGAGAGAGAAAAGAAGAGAGAGGAGAGAGAAGAGAGGAGAGAGGAGAGAGAAAAGAGGAGAGAGGAGAGAGAAAAGAAGAGAGAGGAGAAAGAAAAGAGGAGAGGAGAGAGAAAAGAGAAAAGAAGAGAGAGGAGAGAGAAGAGGAGAGAGAAAAGAAGAGAGAGGAGAGAGAAAAGAGAAGAGAGAAAAGAAGAGAGGAGAGAGAAGAGGGGAGAGAGGAGAGAGAAAATAAGAGAGGAGAGAGAAAAGAGGAGAGAGGAGAGAGAAAAGAAGAGGGAGGAGAGAGAAGAGAGGAGAGAGAAAAGAAGAGAGAGGAGAGAGAAGAGGAGAGATAAAAGAGGAGAGAGAAAAGAAGAGAGAGAAAAGAAGAGAGGAGAGAGAAGAGAGGAGAGAGAAAATAAGAGAGGAGAGAGAAAAGAAGAGAGGAGAGAGAAAAGAAGAGAGAGGAGAGAGAAGAGAGGAGAGAGAAAAGAAGAGAGAGGAGAGAGAAAAGAAGAGAGAGGAGAGAGAAAAGAAGAGAGAGGAGAGAGAAAAGAAGAGAGAGGAGAGAGAAAAGAAGAGAGAGGAGAGAGAAAAGAAGAGAGAGGAGAGAGAAAAGAAGAGAGAGGAGAGAGAAAAGAAGAGAGAGGAGAGAGAAAAGAAGAGAGAGGAGAGAGAAGAGAGGAGAGAGAAGAGAGGAGAGAGGAGAGAGAAAAGAGGAGAGAGGAGAGAGAAAAGAGGAGAGAGGAGAGAGAAAAGAAGAGAGAGAGAGAGAGAGAAGAAAGAGAGAGAGAGAGAGAGAAAAGAAGAGAGAGGAGAGAGAAAAGAAGAGAGAGGAGAGAGGAGAAAGAAAAGAAGAGAGAGGAGAGAGAAAAGAAGAGAGAGGAGAGAGAAAAGAAGAGAGAGGAGAGAGAAAAGAAGAGAGAGGAGAGACAAAAGAAGAGAGGAGAGAGAAAAGAAGAGAGAGGAGAGAGAAAAGAAGAGAGAGGAGAGAAAAGAAGAGAGAGGAGAGAGAAAAGAAGAGAGGAGAGAGAAAAGAAGAGAGAGGAGAGAGAAAAGAAGAGAGAGGAGAGAGAAAAGAAGAGAGAGGAGAGAGAAAAGATGGGAGAGGAGAGAGAAAAGAAGAGAGAGGAGAGAGAAAAGAAGAGAGAGGAGAGAAAAGAAGAGAGAGGAGAGAGAAAAGAAGAGAGAGGAGAGAGAAAAGATGAGAGAGGAGAGAGAAAAGAAGAGAGAGGAGAGAGAAAAGATGGGAGAGGAGAGAGAAAAGAAGAGAGAGGAGAGAGAAAAGAAGAGAGAGGAGAGAGAAAAGAAGAGAGGAGAGAGAAAAGAAGAGAGAGGAGAGAGAAAAGAAGAGAGAGGAGAGAAAAGAAGAGAGAGGAGAGAGAAAAGAAGAGAGAGGAGAGAGAAAAGAAGAGAGAGGAGATAGAAAAGATGAGAGAGGAGAGAGAAAAGAAGAGAGAGGAGAGAGAAAAGATGGGAGAGGAGAGAGAAAAGAAGAGAGAAAGAGAAAAAGAAGAGAGAGAGAGAGAGAAAGAAGAGAGAGAAAAAGATGGGAGAGAGAAAAGAAGAGAGGAGAGAGAAAAGAAGAGAGAGGAGAGAAAAAGAAGAGAGAGGAGAGAGAAAAGAAGAGAGAGAGAGAGAAAAAGAAGAGAGAAAAGAAGAGCGAGAGAAAGAGAGAGAGAGAGAGAGAAAGAAGAGAGGAGAGAAAAGAAGAGAGAGAGAGAAAAGAAGAGAGAGGAGAGAGAAAAGAAGAGAGGAGAGAAAAGAAGACAGAGGAGAGAGAAAAGAAGAGAGAGGAGAGAGAAAAGAAGAGAGAGGAGAGAGAAAAGAAGAGAGAGGAGAGAGAAGAGAGGAGAGAGGAGAGAGAAAAGATGGGAGGAGAGAGAAAAGATGGGAGAGGAGAGAGAAAAGAAGAGAGAGGAGAGAGAAAAGAAGAGAGAGGAGAGAGAAAAGAAGAGAGAGGAGAGAGAAGAGAGGAGAGAGGAGAGAGAAAAGAGGAGAGAGAAAAGAGGAGAGAGAAAAGAAGAGAGGGGAGAGAGAAAAGAAGAGAGGAGAGAGGAGAGAGAAAAGAAGAGAGGAGAGAGAAAAGAGGAGAGAGAAAAGAGGAGAGAAAAGAAGAGAGAGGAGAGAGAAAAGAAGAGAGAGGAGAGAGAAAAGAAGAGAGAGGAGAGAAAAAAGAAGAGAGAGGAGAGAGAAAAGAAGAGAGGAGAGAGAAAAGAAGAGAGAGGAGAGAGAAAAGAAGAGAGGAGAGAAGAGAGGAGAGGAGAGAAGAGAGGAGAGGAGAGAGAAAAGAAGAGAGCAGAGAAGAGAGGAGAGGAGAGAGGAGAGAGAGAATAGACCCATGAGTATTGGCACCAGTTAATATGGTTCATGAAGGGAAGCCTGTTAGCGGAGATTGACAGGAGAGCTCACCAGGAAGTCAGTTAGCTGCTGCACTACACATTATCAACCCATGCTGAAACAGTAACACTTTTTCAACAGTCCACTTTCACCTTGTATTACTAAGGAATTATAGGGTAAAATGGCTACTTTAGAGTATCTACTATAAATAATTCATTCAAATTGGTAACTACTGTTACAAAATGGTATAGCTATGCGTGTGTTCAATCTCCAATAAACAAGAGGTTAATTATAGCTAATTATTATGTAATTACATATGTAAATACAAGATAAATATCAGACCGCAACATAGTCTCAGCTAAGATCGGAGGCAGAAATACTGATCCTAGATCAGATCGGAGACAGAATTCTGATCCTAGATCAGATCGGAGACAGAATTCTGATCCTAGATCAGATCGGAGACAGAATTCTGATCCTAGATCAGATCGGAGACAGAAATTCTGATCCTAGATCAGATCGGAGACAGAATTACTGATCCTAGATCAGATCGGAGACAGAATTCTGATCCTAGATCAGATCGGAGACAGAATTCTGATCCTAGATCAGATCGGAGACAGAATTCTGATCCTAGATCAGATCGGAGACAGAATTCTGATCCTAGATCAGTCCCTACTGGGCAGGTTCTATCCTGAGCGTGGCGTTTCTCTCACCTCCTGTAGCATGTCCGAGGCCTCGACGGAGCGGGCCACCACTAGTTTGGAAGTCTCCTGCACCTCTCCCCCTAATAGAAACTCATCCAGGATGAAGCAGGCCTTTTCAAAGTTAAAGATGATGTCCAGCTCACACACCTGCATGGGTAAAGGAAGAGGAAATCACCCAATGTTCACGAGGTACTGTCCAGTCTAGCAGGAATCATTTTACTGTGTTAAATCATATCTACTACACAGGCAGTGCAGTTTCAGTCTAAGTTTGGGAAGAAATAGGCTGAAAGAGAAGAAAGGAAATATGTGAGAGAAAGACAGAAAGACATAGTGAGAGAGAATGAGAGATGGAGTGAAATAAAGACAGTGCTGGATGAAAGAAAAGGGAAGGAAATATGTGAGAGAAAGAAAGAAAGACATATTGAGAGAGAATGAGAGATGGAGTGAAATAAAGACAGTGCTGGATGAAAGAGAAGAAAGGTCGTCCCTCACGTACGTTGCCAAAGTACTTGTCCAACAGCTCCACATAGCGATGCAGCATCTCCAAGGCCAGAAGTTCATTCTCCTCAGCATCCAGACCACAGCAGAAATACAGACTGGCATACCTACAATGAGAGAGTAGTGGGGGGTAACAGGACAATACAGCATTACAGTCAGAGAGTGGTGGTGGGGGGGCAATAACAGGGCAATACAACATTACAGTCAGAGAGTGGTGGGGGGGGTAACAGGACAATACAACATTACAGTTAGAGAGTGGTGGTGGGGGGGTAACAGGGCAATACAACATTACAGTCAGAGAGTGGTGGGGGGATGTAACAGGACAATACAACATTACAGTTAGAGAGTGGTGGGGGGGGGGGGGTAACAGGGCAATACAACATTACAGTCAGAGAGTGGTGGTGGAGTGGTGGGGGGGGGGGGGTAACAGGGCAATACAACATTACAGTTAGAGAGTGGTGGTGGGGGGGGGTAACAGGGCAATACAACATTACAGTCAGAGAGTGGTGGTGGTGGGGGGGGCAATAAACATTAGGGCAATACAACATTACAGTTAGAGAGTGGTGGTGGGGGGGTAACAGGGCAATACAACATTACAGTTAGAGAGTGGGGGGGGGGGTAACAGGGCAGTCAGAGAGTGGTGGGGGGGGGGGGGGGGGGTAACAGGGCAATACAACATTACAGTCAGAGAGTGGTGGGGGGGGGGGGGTAACAGGGCAATACAACATTACAGTCAGAGAGTGGTGGGGGGGGGGGGTAACAGGGCAATACAACATTACAGTCAGAGAGTGGTGGTGGGGGGTAGTGGTGTGGGGGGGGGTAACAGGGCAATACAACATTACAGTCAGAGAGTGGTGGGGTGGGGGGTAACAGGGCAATACAACATTACAGTCAGAGAGTGGTGGGGGGGGGGGGGGTAACAGGGCAATACAACATTACAGTCAGAGAGTGGTGGGGGGGGGTAACAGGGCAATACAACATTACAGTTAGAGAGTGGTGGTGGGGGGGGGGTACAACATTACAGGGAGTGGTGGGGGTAACAGGGCAATACAACATTACAGTAGAGAGTGGGGGGGGGGGTAACAGGGCAATACAACATTACAGTCAGAGAGTGGTGGTGGGGGGGGCAATACAACATTACAGTCAGAGAGTGGTGGTGGGGGTAACAGGGCAATACAACATTACAGTTAGAGTGGTGGTGGGTAACAGGGCAATACAACATTACAGTTAGAGAGTGGTGGTGGGGGGGGGTAACAGGGCAATACAACATTACAGTCAGAGAGTGGAGGGGGGGGGGTAACAGGGCAATACAACATTACAGTTAGAGAGTGGTGGTGGGGGGGGTAACAGGGCAATACAACATTACAGTCAGAGAGTGGGGGGGGGGGGGGGTAACAGGGCAATAACAGGACAATACAACATTACAGTTAGAGAGTGGTGGTGGGGGGAGTGGGGGGGGGGGTAACAGGGCAATACAGCATTACAGTTAGAGAGTGGTGGTGGGGGGGGGGCAATACAGCATTACAGTTAGAGAGTGGTGGTGGGGGGTAACAGGGCAATACAGCATTACAGTTAGAGAGTGGTGGTGGGGGGGTAACAGGGCAATACAACATTACAGTCAGAGAGTGGTGGTGGGGGGAGTGGGGGGGGGGGTAATAGGGCAATACAGCATTACAGTTAGAGAGTGGTGGTGGGGGGGGTGGGGGGGTAATAGGGCAATACAACATTACAGTCAGAGAGTGGTGGTGGGGGGGGGGGGTAATAGGGCAATACAACATTACAGTCAGAGAGTGGTGGTGGGGGGGTAACAGGGCAATACAACATTACAGTCAGAGAGTGGAGGGGGGTAACAGGGCAATACAACATTACAGTCAGAGAGTGGTGGTGGGGGGGTAACAGGGCAATACAACATTACAGTTAGAGAGTGGTGGTGGGGGGGGGTAACAGGGCAATACAGCATTACAGTCAGAGAGTGGTGGTGGGGGGTAACAGGGCAATACAGCATTACAGTTAGAGAGTGGTGGTGGGGGGGGGGGGTAATAGGGCAATACAACATTACAGTCAGAGAGTGGGGGGGGGGGGTAACAGGGCAATACAGCATTACAGTCAGAGAGTGGTGGTGGGGGGGGGGGTAACAGGGCAATACAGCATTACAGTCAGAGAGTGGTGGTGGGGGGGGGGGTAACAGGGCAATACAACATTACAGTTAGAGAGTGGTGGTGGGGGGTAACAGGGCAATACAGCATTACAGTCAGAGAGTGGTGGTGGGGGGGGCAATACAACATTACAGTTAGAGAGTAACAGGGCAATACAACATTACAGTTAGAGAGTGGTGGTGGGGGGGGGGCAATACAACATTACAGTTAGGAGTGGTGGGGGGTAACAGGGCAATACAGCATTACAGTCAGAGAGTGGTGGTGGGGGTAACAGGGCAATACAACATTACAGTTAGAGAGTGGTGGTGGGGGGTAACAGGGCAATACAACATTACAGTTAGAGAGTGGTGGTGGGGGGTAATAGGGCAATACAACATTACAGTTAGAGAGTGGGGGGGGGGGGTAACAGGGCAATACAACATTACAGTTAGAGAGTGGGGGGGGGGGGGGTAACAGGGCAATACAACATTACAGTTAGAGAGTGGTGGTGGGGGGGGGGTAATAGGGCAATACAACATTACAGTTAGAGAGTGGGGGGGGGGGGGGTAACAGGGCAAACAACATTACAGTTAGAGAGTGGGGGGTGGGGGGTGGGGGGGTAACAGGGCAATACAACATTACAGTTAGAGAGTGGTGGTGGGGGGAGTGGTGGGGGTAACAGGGCAATACAACATTACAGTTAGAGAGTGGGGGCAATACAGCATTACAGTAACAGGGCAATACAACATTACAGTTAGAGAGTGGTGGTGGGGGGTTAGAGAGTGGGGGGGTAACAGGGCAATACAGCATTACAGTTAGAGAGTGGGGGGTTAGAGAGTGGGGGGGGGGGTAACAGGGCAATAACAGGGCAATACAACATTACAGTTAGAGAGTGGTGGTGGGGGGGTAACAGGGCAATACAACATTACAGTTAGAGAGTGGGGGGGGGTAACAGGGCAATACAACATTACAGTTAGAGAGTGGTGGTGGGGGTAACAGGGCAATACAACATTACAGTTAGAGAGTGGGGGGAAGGGGGTAATAGGGCAATACAACATTACAGTTAGAGAGTGGTGGTGGGGGGGGTAATAGGGCAATACAACATTACAGTTAGAGAGTGGGGGGGGGGGTAATAGGGCAATAATTACAGGGCAATACAACATTACAGTTAGAGAGTGGGGGGAAGGGGGTAACAGGGCAATACAACATTACAGTTAGAGAGTGGTGGTGGTGGGGGGTAACAGGGCAATACAACATTACAGTTAGAGAGTGGTGGTGGGGGGTAACAGGGCAATACAACATTACAGTCAGAGAGTGGTGGTGGGGGGGTAACAGGGCAATACAACATTACAGTCAGAGAGTGGTGGTGGGGGGTAACAGGGCAATACAACATTACAGTCAGAGAGTGGTGGTGGGGGGTAACAGGGCAATACAACATTACAGTTAGAGAGTGGTGGTGGGGGGGTAACAGGACAATACAACATTACAGTTAGAGAGTGGTGGTGGGGGGGGGGGGTAACAGGGCAATACAACATTACAGTCAGAGAGTGAGTGGTGGTGGGGGGGGGGGTAACAGGGCAATACAACATTACAGTTAGAGAGTGGTGGTGGGGGGGTAACAGGGCAATACAACATTACAGTTAGAGAGTGGGGGGAAGGGGGTAATAGGGCAATACAACATTACAGTTAGAGAGTGGGGGAAGGGGGTAATAGGGCAATACAACATTACAGTTAGAGAGTGGGGGGGGTAAGGGGGTAATAGGGCAATACAACATTACAGTTAGAGAGTGGTGGTGGGGGGTAACAGGGCAATACAACATTACAGTTAGAGAGTGGTGGTGGGGGGTAACAGGGCAATACAACATTACAGTCAGAGAGTGGTGGTGGGGGGTAATAGGGCTGAGGTAATTTAATATGAAGAAGAGGAAACCACTTGAATACTTAGATTTTGACATGCAACCTGAGATAAACAGTAAGCAAATATAGTTCTCCTCTTCACTTCCTCCCCTCCCCACTTCTTGTAGACGATTTTCAGGTCCTTCCTCCCTTTCCTCCCCTCCTCACCTCTTGTAGACAATCTTTAGGTCTTTCCAGTGCAGGAAGTTGCAGGAGCGTGGTTTCCGTGCCAACACCATGGTGGTCATGTCCCTGGTGATCTTCTTCTTCTCTCGCTCGGGGATGGGCGTGAACCACTTCTGGAGACGGAGCTTGCCCTGGCGACTGAAGAGGAGCAGGAAACGCATCTAAAAGGGCGAGATGGGTTAGGAGAGGACATGCAGAGAGGAGAGAAAAATATAGGGCAGAACGCTGGGTTCCAATATTTATCTTTCAAACCTTCATTCAGGTAGTTGGGTGAAAACCCTGGAATGAGTAGGTGTGTCCAAACTGTTGACTGGTACTGTACACAGTTGAAGTCAGAAGTTTACATACACCTTAGCCAAATACATTTAAACTCAGTTTTTCAGAATTACTGACATTTAATCCTAGTAGAAATTCTGTCTTAGGTCAGTTAGGATCCCCACTTTACTTGTGAGAGATTGTGAAATGTCAGAATAATTGTAGAGAGAATTATTTATTTCAGCTTTTATTTGTTTCATCACATTCCCAGTGGGTCAGAAGTTTACATACACTCAATTAGTATTTGGTAGCCTTCCACAATAAGTTGGGTGAATTTTGGCCCATTCCTCCTGACAGAGCTGGTGAAACCGAGTCAGGTTTGTAGGCCTCCTTGTGTAACCGATGTGAAATGGCTAGCTAGTTAGTGGTGTTCACGCTAAATAGCGTTTCAAATCGTCACTCGCTCTGAGACCTTGAAGTAGTGGTTCCCCTTGCTCTGCAAGAGCCGCGGCTTTTGTGGAGCTATGGGTAACGTTGCTTCGAGGGTGACTGTTGATAATGTGTGCAGATGGTCCCTGATTTGAGCCCGGCGAGGGGACGGTCTAAAGTTATACTGTTCCACTTACACACGCCTTTTCAGTTCTGCCAACAGACTTTCTATAAGATTGAGGTCAGGGCTTTGTGATGGCCATTTCAATACCTTGACTTTGTTGTCCTTAAGCCATTTTGCCACAACTTTGGAAGTATGCTTGGGGTTATTGTCCATTTGGAAGACCCATTTCCGACCAAGCTTTACCTTCCTGACTGATGTCTTGAGATGTTGCTTCAATATATCCACATCATTTTCCTTCCTCATGTTGCCATCTATTTTGTGACGTGCACCAGTCCCCTCCTGCAGCAAAGCACCCACACAACATGATGCTACCACCCCCGTGCTTCACGGCTGGGATGGTGTTCTTCAGCTTGCAAGCCTCCCCCTTTTTCCTTCAAACATAACAATGGTCATTATGGCCAAACAGTTCTAGTTTTGTTTCATCGGACCAGAGGACATTTCTCCAAAAACTACGATCTTTGTCCCCATGTGCAGTTGCAAACCGTAGTCTGGCTTTTTTATGGCGGTTTTGGAGCAGTTGCTTCTTCCTTGCGGAGCGGCCTTTCAGGTTATGTCGATATAGGACTCGTTTTACTGTGGATATAGATACTTTTATACATGTTTCCTCCAGCAAGGTCCTTTGCTGCTGTTCTGGGATTGATTTGCACTTTTCGCACCAAAGTACGTTCATCTCTAGGAGACAGAACGCGTCTCCTTCCTGAGCGGTGTGACGGCTGCGTGGTCCCATGGTGTTTATACTTGCGTACTATTGTTTGTACAGATGAACGTGGTACCTTCAGGCACTTGGAAATTCCTCCCAAGGATGAACCAGACTTGTTTTTTAGCTGAGGTCTTGGCTGATTTCTTTTGATTTTCCCATGATGTCAAGCAAAGAGGCACTGAGTTTGAAGGTAGGCCTTGAAATACATCCACAGGTACACCTCCAATTGACTCAAATGATGTCAATTAGCCTATCAGAAGCTTCTAAACCCATGACATAATTTTCTGGAATTTTCCAAGCTGTTTAAAAGGCACAGTCAACATAGTGTATGTAAACTTCTGACCCACTGGAATTGTGATAGAGTGAATTATATGTGAAATAATCTGTCTGTAAACAATTGTTGGAAATATTACTTGTGTCATGCACAAAGTAGATGTCCTAACCGACATACCAAAACTATAGTTTGTGAACAAGAAATTTGTGGAGTGGTTGAAAAACAAGTTTTAATGACTCCAACCTAAGTGTATGTAAACTTCTGACTTCAACTGTATAGTACTGTATATAGTACCAGCTTGGACACACCTACTCATTCAAAGGTTTTTCTTTATTTTGATTCTGATTACAGTGACAGTGTTTTTGTAATCGGATTACATGTAAACTGAGGAGATGTAATCATTACTCCCCTATACCCAACCTCTTTCATTTAGTAATACTGTTTTGCTGCCAAGAGAACTCAAGAGACGTGCTAGTGCTGTTTAGAGAGTGTGTTTCCTTGCTTTGTTCAGCTGGATGTCCAATGTGATATTCATTAGAACTAAGCCAATGGGGCCAAGGGATCTCTGGTTTCATCTTCCTGCTATTGTTGACTTCAGAGGACCACAGCTGGACAAGCTTTCTCTGAGGACATCTATTGTTGTCGACTGTTAAACGACGCCAGCAAAGCCATTCGTTGGCCAGCAAAGCCATACAGAATACACAATATAGAAATGAATGAACTTAAATGTGTTTCCTTCTGAACCTTGCACTGCAGATGTGTATAGTTGTTAATGAATGGCAGCAAAGCCATTGATATATCAGGGACTTGAGGCATCGTTGGTCTGACAGTAGGACAGAGACTAGGATATATAAAGAACATAGGATTAGAAGTTTTGCTATTAAAACGTTATACCTTTCTAAATGTAGGGAGACGTATACAGGGCATTCAGAAAGTATTCACACCCCTTGATTGTTTTCCACATCTTGTTGTGTTACAGCCTGAAATGAAAATGGATCAATTTGAGCCTGTGTGTCACTGGACTACACAATATACCCCAACATGTCAAAGCAGAATTATGTTTTTAGAAACTTTTAAAAAATGTATTAAACATGTAAATCTGAAATGTCTTTGAATCAATAAGTATTGAACCCATTTGTTATGGCCTAAATATGCTGAACAAGTCACATAATAAGTTGCATGGACTCTATAATAGTGTAACATGGTTTTTGAATGACTACCTCATCTCTGTACCCAACACATGTATCTGCAAGGGCCCTCTGTTGAGCAGTGAATTTACAACACAGATTCAACCACAAAGACCAGGGAGGTTTTTCCAATGCCTCACAAAGATGGGCACCTATTGGTAGATGGGTCGAAATAAATCAAAACATTGAATATGGCTTTGTGCATGGTGAAGTTATTAATTACACTTTGGATGGTGTATCAATACACCCAGTCACTACAAAGATAAAGATCAAATCAAATTTTATTTGCACCAGATCAAAGTGGAGCTATATACAGGGAATACCAGATCACTGTGGAGCTATATACAGGGAGTACCAGATCACTGTGGAGCTATATACAGGGAATACCAGATCACTGTGGAGCTATATACAGGGAGTACCAGATCACTGTGGAGCTATATACAGGGAGTACCAGATCACTGTGGAGCTATATACAGGGAGTACCAGATCACTGTGGAGCTATATACAGGGAATACCAGATCACTGTGGAGCTATATACAGGGAGTACCAGATCGATATGGAACTATATACAGGGAATACCAGATCACTGTGGAGCTATATACAGGGAATACCAGATCACTGTGGAGCTATATACAGGGAGTATCAGTACCAGATCAATGTGGAGCTATATACAGGGAATACCAGATCGATATGGAACTATATACAGGGAGTACCAGATCAATGTGGAGCTATATACAGGGAGTACCAGATCAATGTGGAGCTATATACAGGGAGTACCAGATCAATGTGGAGCTATATACAGGGAGTACCAGATCACTGTGGAGCTATATACAGGGAGTACCAGCACCAGATCAATGTGGAGCTATATACAGGAAGTACCAGCACCAGATCAATGTAGAGCTATATACAGGGAGTACCAGTACCAGATCACTGTGGAGCTATATACAGGGAGTACCAGATCACTGTGGAGCTATATACAGGGAGTACCAGATCACTGTGGAGCTATATACAGGGAGTATCAGTACCAGATCAATGTAGAGCTATATACAGGGAGTACCAGATCACTGTGGAGCTATATACAGGGAGTACCAGTACCAGATCACTGTGGAGCTATATACAGGGAGTACCAGATCACTGTGGAGCTATATACAGGGAGTACCAGATCACTGTGGAGCTATATACAGGGAGTACCAGATCACTGTGGAGCTATATACAGGGAGTATCAGTACCAGATCAATGTAGAGCTATATACAGGGAGTACCAGATCACTGTGGAGCTATATACAGGGAGTACCAGTACCAGATCACTGTGGAGCTATATACAGGGAGTACCAGATCACTGTGGAGCTATATACAGGGAGTACCAGATCACTGTGGAGCTATATACAGGGAATACCAGATCGATATGGAACTATATACAGGGAGTACCAGATCACTGTGGAGCTATATACAGGGAGTATCAGATCGATATGGAACTATATACAGGGAGTATCAGTACCAGATCAATGTGGAGCTATATACAGGGAGTACCAGTACCAGATCAATGTGGAGCTATATACAGGGAGTACCAGTACCAGATCACTGTGGAGCTATATACAGGGAGTACCAGATCACTGTGGAGCTATATACAGGGAGTACCAGATCACTGTGGAGCTATATACAGGGAATACCAGATCGATATGGAACTATATACAGGGAGTATCAGTACCAGATCAATGTGGAGTTATATACAGGGAGTACCAGTACCAGATCAAAGTGGAGCTATATACAGGGTGTACCAGTACCAGATCAATGTGGAGCTATATACAGGGTGTACCAGTACCAGATCAATGTGGAGCTATATACAGGGTGTACCAGTACCAGATCAATGTGGAGCTATATACAGGGTGTACCAGTACCAGATCAATGTGGAGCTATATACAAGGAGTATCAGTACCAGATCAATGTGGAGCTATATAAACTCAGTGCCTCTTTGCTTGACATCATGGGAAAATCTAAAGAAATCAGCCAAGACCTCAGAAAAAATAATTGTAGACCTCCACAACTCTGGTTCATCCTTGGGAGCAATTTCCAAACGCCTGAAGGTACCACGTTCATCTGTACAAACAATAGTACGCAAGTATAAACACCATGGAACCACACAGCCGTCATACCACTCAGGAAGGAGATGGGTTCTGTCTTCTAGAGATGAACATACTTTAGTGCGAAAAGTGCAAATCAATCCCAGAACAACAGCAAAGGACCTTGTGAAGGTGCTGGAGGAAACAGGTACAAAAGTATCTATATCCACAGTAAAACAAGTCCTATATCGACATGACCTTAAAGGCCGCTCAGCAAGGAAGAAGCCACTGCTCCAAAACAGCCATAAAAAAGCCAGACTACCATTTTCAACTGCACATGGGGACAAAGATCGTACTTTTTGAAGAAATGTCCTCTGGTCTGATGAAACAAAAACAGAACTGTTTGGCCATAATGACCATCATTATGTTCGGAGTAAAAAGGGGGATGCTTGAAAGCCGAAGAACACCATCCCAACCGTGAAGCACGGGGGTGGCAGCATCATGTTGTGGGGGTGCTTTGCTGCCAGAGGGACTGGTGCACTTCACAAAATAGATGGCAACATGATGTTGAAAATTATGAGGATATATTGAAGTCAGGAAGTTAAAGCTTGGTCACAAATGGGTCTTCCAAATGGACAATGACCCCAAGCATACATCCAAAGTTATGGCAAAGTGGCTTAAGGACAACAAAGTCAAGGTATTGAAATGGCCATCACAATGCCCTGACTTCAGTCACATAGAAAATTTGTGGGCAGAACTGAAAAAGCGTGTGCAAGCAAGGAGGCCTACAAACCTGACTCAGTTACACCAGCTCTGTCAGGAGGAATGGGCCAAAATTCACCAAATGTATTGTGGGAAGCTTGTGTAAGGCTACCTGAAACCTTTGACCCAAGTCAAACAATTTAAAGGCAATGCTACCAAATACTAATTGTGTGTATGTACATTTCTGACCCACTGGGAATGTGATGAAACAAATTAAAGCAAAACTAAGTCATTCTCTCTGCTATTATTCTGACATTTCACAATCTTAAAATAAAGTGGGGATTCTAACTAACCTAAAACAGGGAATTTTTACTCTGATTAAATGTCAGGAATTGTGAAAAAACTGAGTTTAAATGTATTTGGCTAAGGTGTATGTAAACTTCCGACTTCAAATGTATATACAGGTGTCATGAAGTTGGCCTGGGGATAGGTTTATGACAGTCATAAATACCTCTTCCCCCCTTTTTCCTCTCTCTACCCTACTGATGTTACATTTGCAAACCCCCTTGGTTAACATAGGGATTCTGGGAACATCAGAAGGTGGGGGGGAAATGAACTATATTCTGGTAATCCGACTAAAGGAACATATGCAGTAGTACTTAATGAATATGTCAGTTCGGTTGTCATCTGAGACATTCTCATCAATGATAAGATGACAAACTCTGCAGTGGAAAGTCTACACATCAGAGTTATCGGATTCACATGGAATTGTTGTTCAATTGAAATGTTTGAATATGAAATCATTCGTGATGGGATGAAATGTGATTTTAGCTTCTAAAATGTGAGATTTGGGGTTTCATAAGGTTCGGGCTCTGCTCAATCAGTGGCCGCCCCTGTGAAGGGACATGGGCTATAAAACTTTTCAAACACGCCCTCTTCTCCCTTCCTATATAAAGCCTTGACGACAATATAACCTCCTGTTCAAAGGATGTGAGGACGACGGTCCTACAGAACGAAGCCAACTTCAGCGTGAGCTTTGGTTGCGAATGGTATGAACTTTGAACTCTTATTCACTACAGAAGTGATACCTCCTAGCCATTGAGTTAGCAACAGCAGCTACAAACGAGGGTTAGGAAGGAACAGACAGAATATCCCGTCTATCACACAACTACGTTACTACAACGTATGCAATTGACCACCAGAGACTTTCTTAAAAGGATAAAGGACTCGGTTTGGCAACATGGCCTTCCATCTACCACCAACCTACCGAAGCGCAGCTCAGAGTAAATATTTATTGCATTTTCCTTTTCCAAATAGGCGGTAATTTAGAATGCATAAGATACTGTATATACGATATATCTAATTTTGTCTGTCATAGTTGAAGTGTACCTATGATGGAAATTACAGGCCTCTCTCATCTTTTTAAGTGGGAGAACGTGCACAATTGGTGGCTGACTAAAAACTTTTTTGCCCCAAAAATCCAGAAAATCACATTGTAGGATTTTTAATGAATTTATTTTCAAATTATGGTGGAAAATAAGTATTTGGTCAATAACAAAAGTTTATCTCAATAATTTTTTACCAAAAAGTTATATTTTGGTTTCATCTGACCATATGACATTCTCCCAATCGTTCTTCTGGATCATCCAAATGCTCTCTAGCAAACTTCAGACGGGCCTGGACATGTACTTGCTTAAGCAGGGGGACACGTCTGGCACTGCAGGATTTGAGTCCCTGGTGGCGTAGTGTGTTACTGATGGTAGGCTTTGTTACTTTGGTCCCAGCTCTCTGCAGGTCATTCACTAGATCCCCCCCCCCGTGTGGTTCTGGGATTTTTGCCCACCGTTCTTGTGATCATTTTGACCCCACGGGGTGAGATCTTGCGTGGAGCCCCAGATCGAGGGAGATTATCAGTGGTCTTGTATGTCTTCCATTTCCTAATAATTGATCCCACAGTTGATTTCTTCAAACCAAGCTGCTTACCTATTGCAGATTCAGTCTTCCCAGCCGGGTGCAGGTCTACAATTTTGTTTCTGGTGTCCTTTGACAGCTCTTTGGTCTTGGCCATAGTGGAGTTTGGAGTGTGACTGTTTGAGGTTGTGGACAGGTGTCTTTTATACTGAAAACAAGTTAAAACAGGTGCCATTAATACAGGTAACGATTGGAGGACAGAGGAGCCTCGTAAAGAAGAAGTTACAGGTCTGTGAGAGCCAGAAATCTTGCTTGTTTGTAGGTGACCAAATACTTATTTTCCACCATAATTTTCAAATAAATAAATGTAAAATCCTACAATGTGATTTTCTGGATTTTTTTCTTCTCATTTTGTCTGTCTTAGTTGGAGTGTACCTAATGATGAAAATTACAGGCCTCATCTTTTTAAGTTGGAGAACTTGCACAATTGGTGGCTGACTAAATACTTTTTTGCCCCACTGTATACGGTTTCCTATACTATTCTATAGTATATCATTCACTTAATAATGCAAACATATCTTTCGTTACTCATCTCAAATCAAAAATCAAAATATTTTTTTATTTATTTGTCACATACACATGGTTAGCAGATGTTAATGCGAGTGTAGCGAAATGCTTGTGCTTCTAGTTCCGACAATGCAGTAATAACCAACAAGTAATCTAACTAACAATTCCAAAATGACTGTCTTATACACAGTGTAAGGGGATAAAGAATATGTACATAAGGATATATGAATGAGTGATGGTACAGAGCAGCATAGGCAAGATACAGTAGATGGTATCGAGTACAGTATATACATATGAGATGAGTATGTAAACAAAGTGGCATAGTTAAAGTGGCTAGTGATACATGTATTACATAAGGATGCAGTCAATGATATAGAGTACAGTATATACGTATGCATATGAGATTAATAATGTAGGGTAAGTAACATTATATAAGGTAGCATTGTTTAAAGTGGCTAGTGATATATTTACATCATTTCCCATCAATTCCCATTATTGAAGTGGCTGGAGTTGAGTCAGTGTCAGTGTCAGTGTGTTGGCAGCAGCCACTCAATGTTAGTGATGGCTGTTTAACAGTCTGATGGCCTTGAGATAGAAGCTGTTTTTCAGTCTCTCGGTCCCAGGTTTGATGCACCTGTACTGACCTCGCCTTCTGGATGATAGCGGGGTGAACAGGCAGTGGCTCGGGTGGTTGTTGTCCTTGATGATCTTTATGGCCTTCCTGTAACATTGGGTGCTGTAGGTGTCCTGGAGGGCAGGTAGTTTGCCCCCGGTGATGCGTTGTGCAGACCTCACTACCCTCTGGAGAGCCTTACGGTTGAGGGTGGAGCAGTTGCCGTACCAGGCGGTGATACAGCCCGCCAGGATGCTCTCGATTGTGCATCTGTAGAAGTTTGTGAGTGCTTTTGGTGACAAGCCAAATTTCTTCAGCCTCCTGAGGTTGAAGAGGCGCTGCTGTGCCTTCTTCACGATGCTGTCTGTGTGAGTGTACCAATTCAGTCTCATATGTATATACGGTTTCCTATACTATTCTATAGTATCTCATTCACTTAATAATGCAAACATATCTTGCATTACTCATCTCATATGTATATACGGTTTCCTATACTATTCTATAGTATCTCATTCACTTAATAATGCAAACATATCTTGCATTACTCATCTCATATGTATATACGGTTTCCTATACTATTTTTCTGTATCTTAGTCCATTACGCTCTGACATCTTGATTCATTCCTACTTAGATTTGTGTGTATTGGGTATATATTGGGTAATTTGTTAGATATTACTTGTTAGATTTTACTGCTCTGTCAGAGCTAGAAGCACAAGCATTTAGCTACACCCGCAATAACATCTGCAAATCACGTGTATGTGACCAATAAAATGAGATTTCGATTAATGGCTGTGATAGGAGAAAACTGAGGATGGATCAACAACATTGTAGTTACTCCACAATACTAACCTAAATGACAGAGTGAAAAGAAGGAAGCCTGTACAGAATACACATATTCCAAAACATGCATCCTGTTTACAATAAGGAACTAAAAAAGTTAAACTGCAAAAAAAAATTGCAAAGAAATGAACTTTATGCCTTGAATACAAAGCGTTATGTTATTCAACACACCACTGAGTACCAATTCATATTTCAAGCATGGTGGTGGCTGCATCATGCCTGTCAGCGGCAAGGACTAGGGAGGTTGTTTGTTTGTTGATAAAAATAAAACAGAATATAGCGCAAGAAAAATCCCAGCAGAAAACTTGGTTCAGTCTGCTTTCCACCAGACGCTGGGAGACACATTCATCATTTAGCAGGACAATAACCTAAAACACAAGGACAAATATACATTGGAGTTACTTACCGAAATAACATTGGCCTAGTTATGATTTAAATCGGCTTGAAAATCTATGGCAAGACTTGAAAATAGCTGTCTGGCAATGAAAAACAACCAATGTGATTTTTTTTTGTACAATCCAGGTGTGCAAAGCTCTCAGAGAGTTATCCAGAACCACAGGGGGTGTGTTACTTATGTAAATGGAGTTTTTCCATATTTAATTATCAATACATTTACTAAAATGTCTAAAAACATGTTTTCACTTTGTCATTATGGAGTATCGTGTGTAGATGGGTGAGAAAAAATAATGATTTAATCCATTTTGAATTCAGGCTGTAACACAACAAATGTGGAATAAGTAAAGGGGTATAAATAGTTTATGAAAACACTACTTACAGTTATTGAAAGGGCAAGGCAGTCCCAAATAGGCTATGACGCTTAAACTGTATAAACATATCCCAGGTTGCCACTGTCACCGGGGCTGTGCAGAGTCACCTGCCAAGCGACAAGTGACGGAATATGTTCCACAGGAGGGAAATACCCCTTACTTCCGAATGTCCCTTCCGCAGAAATACTGTAGCCTCTCCATTCAAAGCCCATCAAACATTTAGAATAAACGATGTATTTATAATCAATATATTTAGTGTATAGAGAGGGCAAACGATAAATGACAAATATACAGTTGAAACTGACTCAGAAATCCTAAACAAACACCTGGCAGATAATGTACAGGTACAGTCTAGCGACTGTCAGAATAGTCTGACTCAATACTAAATTAGAACAGCGCGTCATGCACCGGAAAAAAACGAAAACCAACACTAACTCACCACTTTGAGGATTTTGGGGGGGATCGTTTTTAGTAAATAAAAGTTAGTAAAATAGTTTCACCTCGCACAGCGTGTCTGACAACTGAAAGGGCGCATATCTGTCGTTGTTCCTCCAGAACGCTCGCTGACCTCCGAGCTGAACGGGTACAACTCCTCCCTTCTGGAGCCTGTGGGGATTAGCCCCTACGTCACCAGCCCTCTTTTTATGGATTGGATGTGAGCTTTACACCTGTTCAATGCTGTACGGGGAGGTGGTTACTGTACCAGGCTAGGCCTATTAGCATACTGATACAAAATTAGCTCAATTAAAAGTGTTTAAAAAAAACATTGCCAGTGTGGCTACTGAGTGGGAGGCTAAAGGTTATTAAGCAGTTTTTCTGCGTTTTTTTAGCGTTCACAAACGGTTCATGTACAGGCGTTCCCCAAGACATTAATAATTAGCCTAAAGAATCAATGAATGAACGTGTCACCTGACATGGTGTTTCAGAGGCCTGTGCACCTCTTGTTCTTGGAAAAGACTTGAGGGGGCAGCACTACACAAAACAAATGAACTAGTAGGCACGCTGCTTTTTTTCCTGTCGCGTTTTGCCTGGCCACAACTCAGCTAGTTTTAGAGAGCAAAGCCAGTGTTGCCAACTCCTCAGTAAGGAAAGTAGCTATTGGCTGTCCTAAAAGTCACTAGAAGTCGCTAAATGACGTCATCACCTAATGTCGCTAAATTGGCCACACTGAGCAGAACACTAGAACATGAGAAGCCGTGTCTTTCTATTGCAATATCGTCTGGTTTCTCATAGGAATTCACAAGGTCAGTTATTTAAAAAATGTTGACATACATACTGTAAATGTGTTGTATTTTGTTTTGTGGGGAAATTAGAAGGTTATTGAGGGTGCAGAAACTGTTTGCAAAGTCAAAGCGTTAACACTAACCTATGCGCGAGAGTATTCTATGCTGGTCCTCGTTTCAAGGTCATGATGAAATATTTGTCTGTTTATGATCATCTGTAATTGTCAGGCTACTACTCTCACTGTAGGCTAGTCACACAGCAGCTGACCCATTCTATAAAGGTGTCACACAGCAGCTGACCCATTCTATAAAGGTGTCACACAGCAGCTGACCCATTCTATAAAGGTGTCACACAGCAGCTGACACATTCTATAAAGGTGTCACACAACAGCTGACCCATTCTATAAAGGTGTCACACAGCAGCTGACCCATTCTATAAAGGTGTCACACAGCAGCTGACCCATTCTATAAAGGCGTCACACAGCAGCTGACCCATTCTATAAAGGTGTCACACAACAGCTGACCCATTCTATAAAGGTGTCACACAGCAGCTGACCCATTCTATAAAGGTGTCACACAACAGCTGACCCATTCTATAAAGGTGTCACACAGCAGCTGACCCATTCTATAAAGGTGTCAGACAGCAGCTGAACCATTCTATAAAGGTGTCAGACAGCAGCTGACCCATTCTATAAAGGTGTCACACAGCAGCTGACCCATTCTATAAAGGTGTCACACAGCAGCTGACCCATTCTATAAAGGTGTCACACAGCAGCTGACCCATTCTATAAAGGTGTCACACAACAGCTGACCCATTCTATAAAGGTGTCAGACAGCAGCTGACCCATTCTATAAAGGTGTCACACAGCAGCTGACCCATTCTATAAAGGTGTCACACAACAGCTGACCCATTCTATAAAGGTGTCACACAACAGCTGACCCATTCTATAAAGGTGTCACACAACAGCTGGACCATTCTATAAAGGTGTCACACAGCAGCTGACCCATTCTATAAAGGTGTCACACAACAGCTGACCCATTCCATAAAGGTGTCACACAGCAGCTGACCCATTCTATAAAGGTGTCACACAACAGCTGACCCATTCCATAAAGGTGTCACACAGCAGCTGACCCATTCTATAAAGGTGTCACACAACAGCTGACCCATTCTATAAAGGTATGAGACCAGAGACTGGTCAAGAAGAAAAACCCACTCTGCCTCTCTACGCTGCTGTCATAGGCTACACAAATTAAACCCTCCCCCTGCCTCTCTACGCTGCTGTCATAGGCTACACAAGTTAAACCCTCCCCCTGCCTCTCTATGCTGCTGTCATAGGCTACACAAGTTAAACCCTCCCTCTCTACACTGCTGTCATAGGCTACACAAGTTAAACCCTCCCTCTCTACACTGCTGTCATAGGCTACACAAGTTAAACCCTCCCTCTCTACGCTGCTGTCATAGGCTACACAAGTTAAACCCTCCCTCTCTACGCTGCTGTCATAGGCTACACAAGTTAAACCCTCCCTCTCTACGCTGCTGTCATAGGCTACACAAGTTAAACCCTCCCTCTCTACGCTGCAGTCATAGGCTACACATGTATCTGGTTAAAAAAAGGTACTACAAGTTTACCCATTGAATTGTTGGGTGTGACTTTCTTTGAATAGGCTACAGAACTATCAGGATTCTGTTTTACCAACATCCCATCTGTTTGTCCAGGTGGTACAGTCCATATGGTACGCAGGAACAAGGAGAGAGCTGAGAGAGAGAGAGAGAGAGAGAGAGAGAGATTGCTCGTGTGTGTTTGTGAACTCAGCTTCCGCATAAAGATCAACATCTGACCATACTGGTTTATTGTATTACTTTAAATTACTTTTCAATCTAGGAAGTTTACAGTCACCATCTGGATATATCTGAGACACAAGGTCTGGGATCCTTTCAGATGCAATATATACTAACCTGCAACACCCCACCATCAATGTGTTGCTAGGCTCCACACAGTCTGTATACTAACCTGCAACACCCCACCATCAACGTGTTGCTAGGCTCCACACAGTCTGTATACTAACCTGCAACACCCCACCATCAACGTGTTGCTAGGCTCCACACAGTCTGTATACTAACCTGCAACACCCCACCATCAACGTGTTGCTAGGCTCCACACAGTCTGTATACTAACCTGCAACACCCCACCATCAACGTGTTGCTAGGCTCCACACAGTCTGTATACTAACCTGCAACACCCCACCATCAACGTGTTGCTAGGCTCCACACAGTCTGTATACTAACCTGCAACACCCCACCATCAACGTGTTGCTAGGCTCCACACAGTCTGTATACTAACCTGCAACACCCCACCATCAACGTGTTGCTAGGCTCCACACAGTCTGTATACTAACCTGCAACACCCCACCATCAACGTGTTGCTAGGCTCCACACAGTCTGGATACTAACCTGCAACACCCCACCATCAACGTGTTGCTAGGCTCCACACAGTCTGTATAATAACCTGCAACACCCCACCATCAACGTGTTGCTAGGCTCCACACAGTCTGTATACTAACCTGCAACACCCCACCATCAACGTGTTGCTAGGCTCCACACAGTCTGTATACTAACCTGCAACACCCCACCATCAACGTGTTGCTAGGCTCCACACAGTCTGTATACTAACCTGCAACACCCCACCATCAACGTGTTGCTAGGTTCCACACAGTCTGTATACTAACCTGCAACACCCCACCATCAACGTGTTGCTAGGCTCCACACAGTCTGTATACTAACCTGCAACACCCCACCATCAACGTGTTGCTAGGCTCCACACAGTCTGTATACTAACCTCCAACACCCCACCATCAACGTGTTGCTAGGCTCCACACAGTCTGTATACTAACCTGCAACACCCCACCATCAATGTGTTGCTAGGCTCCACACTAGAGGTTGACCGATTGTCCTGCGTTGCATATAATCTGACTGAGCGGTGGTAGGCAGAAGCAGACGCTAAACATTCATTCAAACAGCACTTTCAGACGTTTTGCCAGCAGCTCTTCGTTGTGCGTCAAGCATTGCACTGTTTATGACTTCAAGCCTATCAACTCCTGAGATGAGGCTGGTGTAACCGAAGTGAAATGGCTGGCTAGTTAGCGCGCGCTAATAGCGTTTCAAACGTCACTCGCTCTGAGCCTTCTCGTAGTTGTTCCCCTTGCTCTGCATGGGTTATGCTGCTTCGATGGTGGCTGTTGTCGTTGTGTTGCTGGTTCGAGCCCAGGGAGGAGCGAGGAGAGGGACGGAAGCTATACTGTTACACTGGCAATACTAAAGTGCCTATAAGAACGTCCAATAGTCAAAGGTTAATGAAATACAAATGGTATAGAGGGAAATAGTCCTATAATTCCTATAATAACTACAACCTAAAACGTCTTACCTGGGAATATTGAAGACTCATGTTAAAAGGAACCACCAGCTTTCATATGTTCTCATGTTCTGAGCAAGGAACTGAAACATTAGCTTTCTTACATAGCACATATTGCACTTTTATTTTCTTCTCCAACACTTTGTTTTTGCATTATTTAAACCAAATTGAACGTTGCATTATTTATTGAGGCTAAATTGATTGTATTAATGTATTATATTAAGTTAAAATAAGTGTTCATTCAGTATTGTTGTAATTGTCATTATTACAAATAAATACATTTTTTAAAATAAATCAGCCGATTAATCGGTATCGGCTTTTTTGGTCCTCCAATAATCGGTATCGGCTTTTTTGGTCCTCCAATAATCGGTATCGGTGTTGAAAACTCATAATCGGTCAACCTCTAATATATACTTATTTTTTCCTATTGTGTTATTGACTGTACGCTTGTTTATTCCATGGGTAACCTTGTGTTGTTGTTTCATTCGCACTGCTTTGCTTTATCTTGGCCAGGTCGCAGTTGTAAATGAGAACATTCTCAACTGGCCTACCTGGTTAAATAAAGGTGATCTGGCCTACCTGGTTAAATAAAGGTGATCTGGCCTACCTGGTTAAATAAAGGTGATCTGGCCTACCTGGTTAAATAAAGGTTAAATAAAAAAAAGTAATAAAAAATTCCACTGCAGAAGAGTTAGGACCCAAGGGTGGTGGACACGTGCACAGTAGACATAACCAACCAATGGTCTGGATATTCCTTGGGGCTATGCCATGGTAGTTTCTGCAATAAAAAAATATCCGTCAACATCAACTCTTTTGTCCATTCTGGCATGTCCATGTACTGACGACACCGTTCTCATCCTCTTCCCCCCAGATTAGTTACATCAGGGGGCATGCTGGTCCAGAAGCTCCAACCTGATGACCTCCAGTCTGTAAAAGGTCACTGATGGACCCATGGTCTAGGTAGAAGTAGAGAACAGGGTTTACATGGTGGCGATACCTTGCTGGGAGGTGCTTGGCTACAGTAGTTATGTACAACACACTAGAAGATTGTATTCATCGCATACGAATGTCAAAAGTTGCTTAAGACTGTTATTGTGTGACCCAGCCGCACCATATCAACCAACATAAGCTAGTATTTTCCAGTCTCAAGATGTGACCCCAATGGAACCAAACACACACAACCATTTGATAAACTCTTTCTTACCTAAAGAACCAATTCTAATACTAGCTGAAATGATTCAGCTCTAAGGCTGAACAAAAAAGATAAAGGCAACATGCAACAATGTAAAAGATTTTACTGAGTTACAGTTCATATTAGGAAATCAGTCAATTGAAAAATTAATTTGGCTCTAATCTTTGGATTTCACATGACTGGGAATACAGATATGCATCTGATGGTCACAGATACCTTTAAAAAAAGGAAGGAGCAGGGATCAGAAAACCAGTCAGTATCTGGTGTGACCACCATTTGCCTCGTGCAGCGTGACATCTCTCCTTCACATCGAGTTGATCAGGCTGTTGCCTGTGGAATGTTGTCCCACTCCTCAATGGCTGTGCAATGTTGCTGGATATTGGCAGGAACTGAACACTACGTCGGTCCGGAGCATCCCAAACATGCTCAACATGTCTGAGTATGCAGGCCATGGAAGAACTAGGACATTTTGAGCTTCCAGGAAGTGTGTACAGATCCTTGTGACATGGAGGCGTGCTGAAACATGACGTGATGACGGCTGATGAATGGAACGACAATGGGCCTCAAGATCTGGTCATGGTATCTCCGCATTAAAATTGCCTTGATAAAATGCAATTGTGTTCGTTGTCTGTAGCTAATGCCTGCTCATACCATAACCCCACCGCCACAGTGTTCACAACGTTGACATCATCATACCACTTGCCCACACGGAGCCATAAACGCCGTCTGCCATCTGCCTGGTACAGTTGAAACTGGGATTCATCCGTGAAGAGCACTTCTCCAGCGTGCCAGTGGCCATCGAAGGTGAGCATTTCCCACTGAAGTCGGTTACGACACCAAACTGCAGTCAGGTCAATACCCTGGTGATGACGAGCATGTAGGTGAGCTGCCCTGGGACGGCTTCTGACAGTTTGTACAGAAATTCTTCAGTTGTGCAAACCCACAGTTTCATCAGCTGTCCGGGTGGCTGGTCTCAGATAATCCCGCAGGTAAAGAAGCCAGATGTGGAGGTCCTGGGCTGGCGTGGTTACACCTGGTCTGCCATATGTTAGGCCGGTTGGACTTACTGTCAAATTCTCTAAAACAACATTGGAGTTGGCTTATGGGAGGGAAACATTCGCTGGTTGACATCCCTGCAGTCAGTATGTGAATTGTATGCTCCCTAAAAACATCTGTAGCATTGGGTTGTGACAAAACTGCACATTTTAGAGTGGGATTTTGTCCCCAGCACAAGGTACACCTATGTAATGATCATGCTGTTTAATCAGCTTCTTGATATTCCACACCTGTCACGTCGATGGATTATCTTGGCAAAGGAAAAATGCTCACAAACAGGCATGTGAACATTTGTTCACAATTTTAGAGAAATAAGCTTTTCGTGCGTATGAAACATTTCTGGAATCTTTTATTTCAGCTCACGAAACCAACACTTCACATGGTTCCGTTTGCATTTTTGTTCAGTGTAGAATCCCAACTTCCACTAAAGTTAAATGTTCACTTCAGTCATTGATGTAAATGGAATTCTCCCCTTTGTACTTTTCACTGTGTTAAGGAAATGCAAAAGGTTCAGTATGGGACCAACAGCCATGAGGTGGTAGATCGCTCATCCTGACACAGTTACGGTCACTCATTTGTCTCTTAAACTAGAATCCCAGCTGAGGGACGGGCCTGAAAAAAAAAATGTAGCCACTCATTCAGACAGAGCTTATGGATGCAAGGACTGACCATCCAGGATATCAACATTTTTAACCATGTTTTTGTTTACAAAACGGGACACAACAGCTGAACTGAGCTCATGAGGAATTTGAAACGTGTTCTTTAAGATTGAAATAGGTAAAAAATATGTTTAAAAAAAAATTGTTGTAGCAACTAAGGATTCTAGCTTTAAGTATGTCTAACCTGCCCTCATTGTCTTTCATTGGTAATAAAGAACGTGGCCTTAAACACAGATTGAGTATATCCCTGTCTGAAACTCAGGACACACACACTTGAATTCAACGATTTGTGTTAGCCTGAGATCAGCATTAAATAATTGTTGGTTAAGAAATAAAACCTCAATATTCAATATTTTTTTTATTTTTTTTTGTTAGCAATCCACATTTGCTGTTTTGTTTTTAATAATTCATTCTCATTTTTATACAGTATTGAAAAACAAAAAAAACAACAAAAAAAAAAAGTGGTGCATTCACATCTTTCCCAAGGGATTCTTTTAAGGTCGATCTCTACAAGGGTAAAACGGTGAAAAGCTGGAATCCATCCATGTTGAAATTCTCACAGGGAGTAAGAGTAGTTGGCCTGATAAAAAAACAAATCTACAACACTTCATGGATTTTTTTTTTGTATTATTTTTTTCCTTTTAACTTCTGGTTTTTGTCATTTTTGTAAAGGGAGGAGTCAGCTTCCCAGCATTTATCTTTTAAAAAGGAACTTCCCCAGTCCATGCGCACAACACTCCCCCTCAATCCATTTCTCCTCTCCCACAACGCTCCTCTCCTCTTATGCAACGTAGGTGTAGACTTTGCGATCCTCAGGCGTCCGTGCCAAATATTCTCTCTCTATGAGTCCTTCAATGCGCTTCTTAATGACCACGGGGCTGGGGAGGAACCGGGCCCTCAGCTGCTGGGTGACCTGGGGAGAAAGGCAATACAATAACACTATTAGACACTACATTATCGTTTCTCTGGTTCAAGAGACTGTGCTGAAAATGTCCTTGAAATATCATGTTAATGTCCTGTACCGAAATTCTATGTCCCGAAATATCCAGTTTATTTTCATTAAAAACAATAACATGATGATAGGTGAAAGAATAGCACTGAGATGATTGCCGGCACTCATGTTGCAAAAGTTACCTCAAAGTACTCACTGAAATACTGTAGGGATAAACATTTCCATGTAAAAATATAAATTGAAAACAAAATCTTATATTCAACCAAATTGACTCAGAAATGATCTAGGGATGCAGATTATAATAATAAAAACTATCTTCCAAACCTGGCTGCACACCAACCCTACACATGCTGTGACGAGGGACTGAATGGACAACAGATGGAAATGTACCAGCTTTGCTCAGAGACAATTTATGCTTTTGATCCGAAAATGTGGTCAGTGTTTCCATATGGAGGCGTTGCGGAGCCTCCGGAAGCATTCAGAGGTAAAACTGAGCTCCATACCGCATCGCCGTGCACCTTGCACATTTCGAAACAACGCAGAGTGCTCCGTAAAACTAAGCATTGACATGATTGATTGATGGAAGGTGAGGGGGGGGTCCTGTATAAACACAAACTCACTTCCTTGACAACAGCTCTGCACTGCTCTGAGAAGTACGAATGCCCTGACTTCTGCAGTGGCCCGATCATCCTTACTGCTGCACGGCCAATGCAGACAACAGATTGGCCACACAGCGCCTTTTAGTCTGAAATATTGAACAATATGTGTTGTCCCTGTGAAATAAACCAAGTCCAGGGCAGTACAGCAGGTGGAGATCAAGGCAGAGAGTTCTCTCCAGACCCCATGGGCCGGTTTCCCTAAACAGATTCAATGGAAATTCTCCCATTGAGCTAGTTATTCTTTAGTCTAGAGCAGGGGTGTCAAACTCAAATACCCAGTGGGCCAAAATGTAAAACCTGAACAAAGTCACGGGCAACGTTGAACAAATTAACCTTTTAATATGGACCCAAACAAGTTTTGCTTTAACATTGAATATGGAACAAGCATCGCTTATTACCATACAATATATCATTTAATAGTGGAGACAAGCAAAATCGAAATTTCAAATGCAAAATCGAATTTCAAATGAAAAAAACACATCAATGGCAGTCATTTATTAAATAAATAACATTTAAATAAAAATTGTATGCCTCTTTTCTATTTGCAGCCTTATGATTTAAATACCAAAATAAACCTTTTCCACTGGCTAATAATTTTACAAATAAAATGATAATAAATCAATCAACCATTCAAGCCCATGCCTTGTAGCAAGAAAAAGTGCATAAAGAAAACATTAATTATTGCACACTGGTCTAATCTGATGTGCCCAAGCCAGATACCTGGCATCTCTTCTTGGATGCTAGTTCATCAATGTCTGGGCTCAAGCTCTGAGCTGAAGAAATCCTCAGTATCGAGCGAAGATGTTCATCAGTCAGACGTCTCCTGTGAGTTGTTTTGGTCATCTTCATCGAGGAGAAAAGTTGCTCGCATAGATAAGTGCTGCCGAACATGGAGAGCATCTGAGCAGATTGGGTGCGGAGCTGAGGCATTGTGTCAGGGATGAACCGTGGAAACTGTGCGGCGCCCACAGCATCATACTTTGACTTCAGCGTGTCATTGCACTGGAGTTCAATCAGCTCCATTTGGATGTTGGTTGGTGCATTTTCCACATCAACTGCGAAGGGATTACTAAGCAGTTCAAACTTGCATTTCTGGGCATCGAAGTCGGCAAATCGCCGGCTAAACTCAGCGGCGAGAACACTGAGTTTTTCAGCAAACTGTGCGCATGGGAACACGGCGGTAGAGATCTGCGCTTTTATGGATTGGCAGCTGGGAAAATGGCAAGGGTTTCCTTGCAGCATCTGATTCTCCCACAGGCACAGTTTAGTTTTGAAGGCCCTCACTGCAGCGTACATGTCTGTGATGATGCGCCCCCGCCCCTGAAGCTGCAGGTTCAGCGCATCGAGATGGCTCGAGATGTCACAGAGAAAGGCCAGCTCACACAGGAACTTTTCCTCCCGGAGCTCTGCTGTATCCTTCCCTTTGGTTTCCAGGAATTGACATATTTCCTCACGCAGCTCGAAACATCTGTTCAGTACTTTTCCTCTGCTTAGCCATCTCACCTCTGTGTGATACGGCACGTCTGCGTATTCCGAACCACACTCCTCCAGAAAAGATTTAAACTGGCGGTGATTTAGACCTTTGGCTCTTATAAAGTTAACTACCTGTGTTACTGTGGTCATAACATGTTCCATCTTTAGGGCTTTGGCACACAGTGCTTCCTGATGTATGATGCAGTGGTAAACAGTTAGCTCACCTGCACAGTTCTCTTCCCGCATCTTCTCCCGAACCATGCCCACCAGTCCACTCTTTTTACCGCACATCGCTGGCGCACCATCTGTCGTTAATCCAACGAGTTTATCCCACGGCAGCTTTATTTCACTTACACATTTGGAAACCTCCTCAAAGATTTCCTTTCCTGTGGTTGTGCCATGCATTGATTTGAATCCTAATAGCTCCTCTGTAACACACAGATTTGAGTCCACTCCACGGATGAAGACTGACAGCTGAGCAGTATCAGATGCGTCGCAGCTCTCATCCACAGCGAGGGAGAACGCAACAAAATCTTTTCCCTTTTCCATCAGCTGGTCATACAGATTGGTGGCAAGATCACATGTGCGATCAGCTACTGTGTTCCTGCTCAGGCTCACGTTTGAAAATGCTTGTTTTTTCTCTGGGCATACGAGGTCACAAACCTTCATCATGCACTTTTTCATGAACTCTCCCTCATTAAAGGGCCGGGCTGATTTTGCGATCTCTGCTGCCACTATATAACTGGCCTTTACAACAGCCTCGCTGTGTGATGTGGCTTTTTTAAACATATTCTGTTGTGAAACCAAACTTCTTTTAATCTCCTCTACTTTCTGGCTCCTTTGAGTCATGTCCAGGTCCTTGTATTTGTCATGATGTTTCGTTTCATAGTGTCGTCTAATGTTGTACTCCTTACTTACAGCCACGTTGACTCCACAAACAAGACAAACAGGTTTGTCTTTTACATATGTAAACAGATATTCTGCCTCCCACTTGTCCAGAAAGCTCCTGTTTTCTGCCTTTCTTTTCGCCATTTTTGGGAAGGGTTAGCTCGCTGACAGTTGTAGCGTCTATGTTGCTATGACTACTGTCACAGAGGAGAGAGCGTTTCTGGGTCCTGTCCTGATTGGCGCGCGAAAACAGCAGAGCATTATGGGATTCGTGGTATTAGTGGTGAATGCGCTGTATAATACCGGCGGGCCAGCTCTAGTAGTAATTTGGTATTGTCTCGCGGGCCAAATATAATTACCCCGCGGGCCAAATTTGGACCACGGGCCAGAGTTTGACACCCATGGTCTAGGGCAAAGGTCCGTCCTCCACCCCTTTTTCCTCTGTCCACAGTAACCCCCGAAACTGATAAGTGGTCTAGTAGATGAATGTCAATGGGTTGGTAGGAGAACGGAAGAGGCTCCTCCCCTCCTCTACAGCCACCTTTCATTGGGAAGAGTCACGTGAATACTACGAGTCTTTATTAGAAGAGGCTCCTCCCCTCCTCTACAACCACCTTTCATTGGGAAGAGGCACGTGAATACTACGAGTCTTTATTAGAAGAGGCTCCTCCCCTCCTCTACAGCCACCTTTCATTGGGAAGTCACGTGAATACTACGAGTCTTTATTAGAAGAGGCTCCTCCCCTCCTCTACAGTCACCTTTCATCGAGAAGAGTCACGTGAATACTACGAGTCTTTATTGGAAGAGGTTTGGAATCTGCCTCACCCCCTTTGAATCCGTGTTTGTTTTGTCTGTATGCTTTTCTCCTTCAGACGTGTTAAAACAATATGCCTCAAGGTTTTACCTAGAAAATGTCTTGCACAACCAACTTGTTTTTATCATTTCACAGATGTATTTTGGGAACCACCCTAGTAAACGTCATTTAACTGATGACGCACGAGAGAAGGAGCTTCTCATTTCATAAACGCGCTTTTTTTTCTCTACTTTCCCTCTTCTTCTTCAAAAAGGAGGGGAAAGGAAGTCTCCATTTGATTTGCTCAACTGCTGAAAGGCCATCTCCATGGTAACACTACCACTTACCGTTAGAATCTCTATGGATGCCATATAGGCCTAAGCTTACTCTGTGTCCAGGAAACAACTCACCTCCTACCGGGACGCCGAGGCCTCCTCTACCTACCGGGACGCAGAGGCCTCCTCTACCTACCGGGACGCAGAGGCCTCCTCTACCTACCGGGACGCAGAGGCCTCCTCTACCTACCGGGACGCAGAGGCCTCCTCTACCTACCGGGACGCAGAGGCCTCCTCTACCTAGGGACCTCCTCTCTACCTACCGGGACGCAGAGGCCTCCTCTACCTACCGGGACGCAGAGGCCTCCTCTACCTACCGGGACCTACCGGGACAGAGGCCTCCTCTACCTACCGGGACGCAGAGGCCTCCTCTACCTACCGGGACGCAGAGGCCTCCTCTACCTACCGGGACGCAGAGGCCTCCTCTACCTACCGGGACGCAGAGGCCTCCTCTACCTACCGGGACGCAGAGGCCTCCTCTACCTACCGGGACGCAGAGGCCTCCTCTACCTACCGGGACGCAGAGGCCTCCTCTACCTACCGCCGGACGGAGGCCTCCTCTACCTACAGAGGCCTCCTCTACCTACCGGGACGCAGAGGCCTCCTCTACCTACCGGGACGCAGAGGCCTCCTCTACCTACCGGGACGCAGAGGCCTCCTCTACCTACCGGGACGCAGAGGCCTCCTCTACCTACCGGGACGCAGAGGCCTCCTCTACCTACCGGGACGCAGAGGCCTCCTCTACCTACCGGGACGCAGAGGCCTCCTCTACCTACCGGGACGCAGAGGCCTCCTCTACCTACCGGGACGCAGAGGCCTCCTCTACCTACCGGGACGCAGAGGCCTCCTCTACCTACCGGGACGCAGAGGCCTCCTCTACCTACCGGGACGCAGAGGCCTCCTCTACCTACCGGGACGCAGAGGCCTCCTCTACCTACCGGGACGCAGAGGCCTCCTCTACCTACCGGGACGCAGAGGCCTCCTCTACCTACCGGGACGCAGAGGCCTCCTCTACCTACCGGGACGCAGAGGCCTCCTCTACCTACCGGGACCGGGGACGCAGAGGCCTCCTCTACCTACCGGGACGCAGAGGCCTCCTCTACCTACCGGGACGCAGAGGCCTCCTCTACCTACCGGGCCTCCTCTACGCAGAGGCCTCCTCTACCTACCGGGACGCAGAGGCCTCCTCTACCTACCGGGACGCAGAGGCCTCCTCTACCTACCGGGACGCAGAGGCCTCCTCTACCTACCGGGACGCAGAGGCCTCCTCTACCTACCGGGACGCAGAGGCCTCCTCTACCTACCGGAGGCCTCCTCTACCTACCGGGACGCAGAGGCCTCCTCTACCTACCGGGACGCAGAGGCCTCCTCTACCTACCGGGACGCAGAGGCCTCCTCTACCTACCGGGACGCAGAGGCCTCCTCTACCTACCGGGACGCAGAGGCCTCCTCTACCTACCGGGACGCAGAGGCCTCCTCTACCTACCGGGACGCAGAGGCCTCCTCTACCTACCGGGACGCAGAGGCCTCCTCTACCTACCGGGACGCAGGGACGCAGGCCTCCTCTACCTACCGGGACGCAGAGGCCTCCTCTACCTACCGGGGACGCAGAGGCCTCCTCTACCTACCGGGACGCAGAGGCCTCCTCTACCTACCGGGACGCAGAGGCCTCCTCTACCTACCGGGACGCAGAGGCCTCCTCTACCTACCGGGACGCAGAGGCCTCCTCTACCTACCGGGACGCAGAGGCCTCCTCTACCTACCGGGACGCAGAGGCCTCCTCTACCTACCGGGACGCAGAGGCCTCCTCTACCAGGACGTCAAGGCCTCCTCTACCAGGACGTCAAGGCCTCCTCTACCAGGACCTCAAGGCCTCCTCTACCAGGACGTCAAGGCCTCCTCTACCAGGACGTCAAGGCCTCCTCTACCTACCGGGGACGCAAGGCCTCCTCTAGGCCTCCTCCTCCTCTACCGGGACGTCAAGGCCTCCTCTACCAGGACGTCAAGGCCTCCTCTACCAGGACGTCAAGGCCTCCTCTACCAGGACTTCAAGGCCTCCTCTACCAGGACGTCAAGGCCTCCTCTACCAGGACGTCAAGGCCTCCTCTACCAGGACGTCAAGGCCTCCTCTACCAGGACGTCAAGGCCTCCTCTACCAGGACGTCAAGGCCGCACCCACCTCTGCTACCAGGACGTTGTGCTGCATCCTCTTTCTGGACTTCATGATGCGGACGATGGCCGCCTCGATCTCATGCTTCCTGTCGTCGTCCACCTTCTGCCGCGTCTCCTTCCTCTCTGGGTCCGACTCGCCCTGCTTAGCAGCGACTGGAGGGAGGGAGAAAGCGAGAGACAGCAACCTTAGCACGGCGGAGGGAGGGCTGTCAACCTCGGCGGAGGGGGCTGGGGGGGGCCGCAACCTCAGCACAAGGCCACGTTCAGTAGCCGAACGTTGCAGATAGAAATACCACAAATAGAGCCAATTATTTTGCAAAACACGACATGTCAGAGAAGCATGTTTGTTCTAAATAGCATATCTCTATCTGCGCGTCCTGCTGAACACATCTCAGGTCATAAGGGCAAAGTCAAAGGTCAACATGCCCAGATGTTAAATGAGCAATAGTTGGAAGATGACCCCCTAAGCCTGTAGCTCCCCAGACCAGAAGACCACTGTGATATGGGTCATTTTATCATTTAGAATAACAGACAGACACACTCACCCGTCTGTATTTTGACTCTGTGCAGCTTGGAGGTAAACTGATCGTTGACTGTAAACACGTGGCCGTTCTCGATCTCCTTGGACTTGGGCTCCTTGGTGAGAACGCGCTGTGTGGGCTTCCCGCAGGCCAGCGACTGCAGGGCTCGCACCAGCTCCCTCTCCGGTATGTCCGTCTCCTGCTGGATCTCCTACAGTGGGGACGGGAGTGGAAGAGAGGGTAAAGGAGCATTGGGAGTGAAGGAGGAAGGGGAGCAGAAAATGGGAGGAGGAAAGAAGATTTTTTTTCAGCTTGCCATCTTTATCTGTGAATTCTAACACTTTGATGTGATGGAGACTGACCTGTATCTGGCTCTTACCTCAAACGTGGACTTTTCTCTGTTGTTGAAGAGTATGAGGATGGTCATCTGGAAGGTGGAGACCTGCAGTATGTGCTTCCTGGTGTTAGAGCCCGTCACCTGGGCTCCTCCCACTCCCACCTCCGAACCATCCTCCTGGAGAGACGGAGAGAGACTGTGACTGACCCAAACTTTAAGGAAAGCTTTGACTATGTACAGACTCAGTGAGCATAGCCTTGCTATTGAGAAAGGCCGCCATAGCCCGTCTTCTCTTGAGAGTCAGGTCTGCCTATGTGCTCACTGCCCACAAAATGAGGTGGAAACTGAGCTGCACTTCCTAACCTCCTGCCCAATGTATGACCATATTAGAGACACATACTTCCCTCAGATTACACAGATCCACAAAGAATTCGAAAACAAAACCCAATTTTGATAAACTCCCATATCTATTGGGTGAAATACCAGTGTGCCATTACAGCAGCAAGATTTGTGACCTGTTGCCACAAGAAAAGAAGTGAAGAACAAACACCATTGTAAATACAACCTGTATATATGTTGATTTATTTTCCCTTTAGTACTTTAACCATTTGCACATCGTTACAACACTGTATTTATACATAATATGACATTTGAAATGTCTTTATTCTTTTGGAATGTTTACTGTACATTTTAGTTTTTCACTTTTGTTAATGATCCATTTCACTTAATTTGGCAATGTTAACATATGTTTCCCATGCCAATAAAGCCCCTTGAATTGAGACAGAGTGACCAGAGGTAGAAAGAGATGGAAATGGGTTAAGAGAAGGGAGAGTGGAGAGAGAAATGTAAAACAGTATTGACAGTTCACATCATTCTGAGTAGACACCCCCCCCCCATGCCTTATTGTCGACAGGAAACCTTTACCTTCTTGATGGGGCCGTGGAAGGTTGCGTTGAGGTCAGCTGAGCCCATGTGGTGCTGGAGGGTCAACTGTCTGCCACTGTGTTTGGCCAAGTAGAACCTAACAGAAAAATATATATTAAATTGACTACACTGTGGAAGACACATGTAATAGATAACAGATCCATCGATGAGGCTCAGAGCATGGCCGGTACCTTCTGAAGACCTCGAAGGCGTGTCTCGGGGAGGGGGGGATGGTGCATTTGGGCGTGGCCGACTGTGTGGGCCAATAGCCAGTGGTGAGTACTCTTACTGTGAGGTCGACGCCCCCTAGAGACAGCTGGGAGAAACGGCAGTCACAACATGAAAAGGAGAACCAAGACACACAGGAGTCCAGGGTTTAGAACACAGAAACAAGACATGTTAGGGCAATGCCCGTTTTTCATTTGATAGAAATAGGTGGTGACAACGTGGACTGTTAGGGGGGGTGGTGACAACGTGGACTGTTAGGGGTGTGTGTGTGTGTGTGTGTGTGTGTGTGTGTGTGTGTGTGTGTGTGTGTGTGTGTGTGTGTGTGTGTGTGTGTGTGTGTGTGTGTGTGTGTGTGTGTGTGTGTGTGTAGACAATGTGGACTGTTAGGGGTGTGTGTGTGTGTGTGTGTGAGTGTGTGTAGACAATGTGGACTGTTAGGGGTGTGTGTGTGTGTGTGTGTGTGTGTGTGTGTGTGTGTGTGTGTGTGTGTGTGTGTGTGTGTGTGTGTGTGTGTGTGTGTGTGTGTGTGTGTGTGTGTGTGTGTGTGTGTGTGTGTGTGTAGACAATGTGGACTGTTAGGGGTGTGTGTGTGTGTAATGCAATGACATCTCCTGGTTTCAATGATGTTTCTAGAGACAATATCTCTCTCTTCATCACTCAATACCTAGGTTTACCTCCACTGTATTCACATCCTACCATACCTTTGTCTGTACATTATACCTTGATGCTATTTTATCGCCCCCAGAAACCTCCTTTTACTCTCTGTTCCAGACGTTATAGACGACCGATTCTTATTGCTTTTAGCCGTACCCTTATTCTTCTCCTCCTCTGTTCCTCTGGTGATGTAGAGGTGAATCCAGGCCCTGCAGTGCCTAGCTCCACTCCTATTCCCCAGGCGCTCTCTTTTGATGACTTCTGTAACCGTAATAGCCTTGGTTTCATGCATGTTAACATTAGAAGCCTCCTCCCTAAGTTTGTTCTATTCACTGCTTTAGCACTCTGCCAACCCGGATGATCTAGCTGTGTCTGAATCCTGGCTTAGGAAGACCACCAAAAATTCTGAAATTTTAATTCCAAATTACAACATTTTCATACAAGATAGAACTGCCAAAGGGGGCGGTGTTGCAATCTACTGCAAAGATAGCCTGCAGAGTTCTGTCCTACTATCCAGGTCTGTACCCAAACAATTTGAACTTCTACTTCTAAAAATCCACCTCTCTAAAAACAAGTCTCTCGCCGTTGCCGCCTGCTATAGACCACCCTCTGCCCCCAGCTGTGCTCTGGACACCATGTGTGAACTGATTGCCCCCCATCTATCTTCAGAGCTCGTGCTGCTAGGCGACCTAAACTGGAACATGCTTAACACCCCAGCCATCCTACAATCTAAACTTGATGCCCTCAATCTCACTCAAATTATCAATGAACCTACCAGGTACCCCCCCCAAAGCCTTAAACACGGGCACCCTCATAGATATCATCCTAACCAACTTCCCCTCTAAATACACCTCTGCTGTCTTCAACCAAGATCTCAGCGATCACTGCCTCATTGCCTGCATCCGTAATGGGTCAACGGTCAAACGACCTCCACTCATCACTGTAAAACGCTCCCTGAAACACTTCAGCGAGCAGGCCTTTCTAATCGACCTGGCCGGGGTATCCTGGAAGGATATTGATCTCATCCCGTCAGTAGAGGATGCCTGGATATTTTTTTTAAATGCCTTCCTAACCATCTTAAATAAACATGCCCCATTCAAGAAATTTAGAACCAGGAACAGATATAGCCCTTGGTTCTCCCCAGACCTGACTGCCCTTAACCAACACAAAAACATCCTATGGCGTTCTGCATTAGCATCGAACAGCCCCCGTGATATGCAGCTGTTCAGGGAAGCTAGAAACCGTTATACACAGGCAGTTAGAAAAGCCAAGGCTAGCTTTTTCAAGCAGAAATTTCCTGCAACACTAACTAACTTCCTGCAACACTAACTCAAAAAAGTTCAAAAAAGTTCTGGGACACTGTAAAGTCCATGGAGAATAAGAACACCTCCTCCCAGCTGCCCACTGCACTGAAGATAGGAAACACTGTCACCACTGATAAATCCACCATAATTGAGAATTTCAATAAGCATTTTTCTACGGCTGGCCATGCTTTCCACCTGGCTACTCCTACCCCGGTCAACAGCACTGCACCCCCAACAGCAACTCGCCCAAGCCTTCCCCATTTCTCCTTCTCCCAAATCCATTCTGCTGATGTTCTGAAAGAGCTGAAAAATCTGGACCCCTACAAATCAGCCGGGCTAGACAATCTGGACCCTTTCTTTCTAAAATTATCTGCCGAAATTGTTGCCACCCCTATTACTAGCCTGTTCAACCTCTCTTTCATGTCGTCTGAGATTCCCAAAGATTGGAAAGCAGCTGCGGTCATCCCCCTCTTCAAAGGGGGGGACATTCTTGACCCAAACTGCTACAGACCTATATCTATCCTACCATGCCTTTCTAAGGTCTTCGAAAGCCAAGTCAACAAACAGATTACCGACCATTTCGAATCTAACCATACCTTCTCTGCTATGCAATCTGGTTTCAGAGCTGGTCATGGGTGCACCTCAGCCACGCACAAGGTCCTAAACGATATCTTAACCGCCATCGATAAGAAACATTACTGTGCAGCCGTATTCATTGATCTGGCCAAGGCTTTCGATTCTGTCAACCACCACATCCTCATCGGCAGACTCGACAGCCTTGGTTTCTCAAATGATTGCCTCGCCTGGTTCACCAACTACTTCTCTGATAGAGTTCAGTGTGTCAAATCGGAGGGTCTGCTGTCCGGACCTCTGGCAGTCTCTATGGGGGTGCCACAGGGTTCAATTCTTGGACAGACTCTCTTCTCTGTATAAATCAATGAGGTCGCTCTTGCTGCTGGTGAGTCCCTGATCCACCTCTACGCAGATGACAGCATTCTGTATACTTCCGGCCCTTCTTTGGACACTGTGTTAACAACCCTTCAGGCAAGCTTCAATGCCATACAACTCTCCTTCCGTGGCCTCCAATTGCTCTTAAATACAAGTAAAACTAAATCCATGCTCTTCAACCGATCGCTACCTGCACCTACCCGTCTGTCCAACATCACTAACTACTCTGGACGGCTCTGACTTAGAATACGTGGACAACTACAAATACTTAGGTGTCTGGTTAGACTGTAAACTCAACTTCCAGACCCATATCAAACATCTCCAATCCAAAATTAAATCTAGAATTTGCTTCCTATTTCGCAACAAAGCATCCTTCACTCATGCTGCCAAACATACCCTTGTAAAACTGACCATCCTACTAATCCTCGACTTTGGCGATGTCATTTACAAAATAGCCTCCAATACCCTACTCAACAAATTGGATGCAGTCTATCACAGTGCAGTCCGTTTTGTCACCAAAGCCCCATATACTACCCACCATTGCGACCTGTACGCTCTCGTTGGCTGGCCCTCGCTTCATACTCGTCGCCAAACCCACTGGCTCCATGTCATCTACAAGACCCTGCTAGGTAAAGTCCCCCCTTATCTCAGCTCGCTGGTCACCATAGCATCTCCCACCTGTAACACACGCTCCAGCAGGTATATCTCTCTGGTCACCCCCAAAACCAATTCTTTCTTTGGCCGCCTCTCCTTCCAGTTCTCTGCTGCCAGTGACTGGAACGAACTGCAAAAATCTCTGAAACTGGAAACACTCATCTCCCTCACTAACTTTAAGCACCAACTGTCAGAGCATCTTACAGATTACTGCACCTGTACATAGCCCACCTATAATTTAGCCCAAACAACTACCTCTTTCCCAACTGTATTTAATTTATTTATTCATTTTGCTCCTTTGCACCCCATTATTTTTATGTCTACTTTGCGCATTCTTCCATTGCAAAACTACCATTCCAGTGTTTTACTTGCTATATTGTATTTACTTTGCCACCATGGCCTTTTTTGCCTTTACCTCCCTTCTCACCTCATTTGCTCACATTGTATATAGACTTGTTTATACTGTATTATTGACTGTATGTTTGTTTTACTCCATGTGTAACTCTATGTCGTTGTATCTGTCGAACTGCTTTGCTTTATCTTGGCCAGGTCGCAATTGTAAATGAGAACTTGTTCTCAACTTGCCTACCTGGTTAAATAAAGGTGAAATAAAAAAATAAATAGTGTGTGTGTGTGGAGACCAGGTGGACTGTTAGGTGTGTGTGTGTGTGTGTGTGTGTGTGTGTGTGTGTGTGTGTGTGGAGACCAGGTGGACTGTTAGGTGTGTGTGTGTGTGTGTGTGTGTGTGTGTGTGTGTGTGTGTGGAGACCAGGTGGACTGTTAGGTGTGTGTGTGTGTGTGTGTGTGTGTGTGTGTGTGTGTGGAGACCAGGTGGACTGTTAGGTGTGTGTGTGTGTGTGTGTGTGTGTGTGTGTGTGTGTGTGTGTGTGAGACCAGGTGGACTGTTAGGTGTGTGTGTGTGTGTGTGTGTGTGTGTGTGTGTGTGTGTGTGTGTGTGTGTGTGTGTGTGTGTGGAGACCAGGTGGACTGTTAGGTGTGTGTGTGTGTGTGTGTGAGACCAGGTGGACCGTGTGTGTGTGTGTGTGGTGTGTGTGTGTGTGTGTGACCACCAGGGGTGTGTGTGTGTGGAGACCAGGTGGACCGTTAGGGGTGTGTGTGTGTGGAGACCAGGTGGACCGTTAGGGGTGTGTGTGTGTGGAGACCAGGTGGACCGTTAGGGGTGTGTGTGTGTGGAGACCAGGTGGACCGTTAGGGGTGTGTGTGTGTGGAGACCAGGTGGACCGTTAGGGGTGTGTGTGTGTGGAGACCAGGTGGACCGTTAGGGGTGTGTGTGTGTGGAGACCAGGTGGACCGTTAGGGGTGTGTGTGTGTGGAGACCAGGTGGACCGTTAGGGGTGTGTGTGTGTGGAGACCAGGTGGACCGTTAGGGGTGTGTGTGTGTGGAGACCAGGTGGACCGTTAGGGGTGTGTGTGTGTGGAGACCAGGTGGACCGTTAGGGGTGTGTGTGTGTGGAGACCAGGTGGACCGTTAGGGGTGTGTGTGGAGACCAGGTGGACCGTTAGGGGTGTGTGTGTGTGGAGACCAGGTGGACCGTTAGGGGTGTGTGTGTGTGGAGACCAGGTGGACCGTTAGGGGTGTGTGTGTGTGGAGACCAGGTGGACCGTTAGGGGTGTGTGTGTGTAGAGACCAGGTGGACCGTTAGGGGTGTGTGTGTGTAGAGACCAGGTGGACCGTTAGGGGTGTGTGTGTGTAGAGACCAGGTGGACCGTTAGGGGTGTGTGTGTGTGGAGACAAGGTGGACCGTTAGGGGTGTGTGTGTGTGGAGACCAGGTGGACCGTTAGGGGTGTGTGTGTGTGGAGACCAGGTGGACCGTTAGGGGTGTGTGTGTGTGGAGACCAGGTGGACCGTTAGGGGTGTGTGTGTGTGGAGACCAGGTGGACCGTTAGGGGTGTGTGTGTGTGGAGACCAGGTGGACCGTTAGGGGTGTGTGTGTGTGTGTGTGGAGACCAGGTGGACCGTTAGGGGTGTGTGTGTGTAGAGACCAGGTGGACCGTTAGGGGTGTGTGTGTGTAGAGACCAGGTGGACCGTTAGGGGTGTGTGTGTGTAGAGACCAGGTGGACCGTTAGGGGTGTGTGTGTGTAGACCAGGTGGACCGTTAGGGGTGTGTGTGTGTGGAGACCAGGTGGACCGTTAGGACCAGGTGGACCGTTAGGGGTGTGTGTGTGTGGAGACCAGGTGGACCGTTAGGGGTGTGTGTGTGTGGAGACCAGGTGGACCGTTAGGGGTGTGTGTGTGTGTGTGGAGACCAGGTGGACCGTTAGGGGTGTGTGTGTGGACCGTTAGGGGTGTGTGTGTGGAGACCAGGTGGACCGTTAGGGGTGTGTGTGTGTAGAGACCAGGTGGACCGTTAGGGGTGTGTGTGTGTAGAGACCAGGTGGACCGTTAGGGGTGTGTGTGTGTGGAGACCAGGTGGACCGTTAGGGGTGTGTGTGTGTGGACACCAGGTGGACCGTTAGGGGTGTGTGTGTGTGGACACCAGGTGGACCGTTAGGGGTGTGTGTGTGTGAGACCAGGTGGACCGTTAGGGGTGTGTGTGTGTGGACACCAGGTGGACCGTTAGGGGTGTGTGTGTGTGGACACCAGGTGGACCGTTAGGGGTGTGTGTGTGTGGACACCAGGTGGACCGTTAGGGGTGTGTGTGTGTGGACACCAGGTGGACCGTTAGGGGTGTGTGTGTGTGGACACCAGGTGGACCGTTAGGGGTGTGTGTGTGTGGACACCAGGTGGACCGTTAGGGGTGTGTGTGTGTGGACACCAGGTGGACCGTTAGGGGTGTGTGTGTGTGGACACCAGGTGGACCGTTAGGGGTGTGTGTGTGTACACCAGGTGGACCGTTAGGGGTGTGTGTGTGTGGACACCAGGTGGACCGTTAGGGGTGTGTGTGTGTGGACACAGGTGGACCGTTAGGGGTGTGTGTGTGTGGACACCAGGTGGACCGTTAGGGGTGTGTGTGTGACACCAGGTGGACCGTTAGGGGTGTGTGTGTGTGGAGACCAGGTGGACCGTTAGGGGTGTGTGTGTGAGACCAGGTGGACCGTTAGGGGTGTGTGTGGAGACCAGGTGGACCGTTAGGGGTGTGTGTGGAGACCATGTGGACCGTTAGGGGTGTGTGTGTGTGGAGACCAGGTGGACCGTTAGGGGTGTGTGTGGAGACCATGTGGACCGTTAGGGGTGTGTGTGGAGACCATGTGGACCGTTAGGGGTGTGTGTGGAGACCATGTGGACTGTTAGGGGTGTGTGTGGAGACCATGTGGACTGTTAGGGGTGTGTGTGGAGACCATGTGGACTGTTAGGGGTGTGTGTGGAGACCATGTGGACTGTTAGGGGTGTGTGTGGAGACCATGTGGACTGTTAGGGGTGTGAGTGGAGACCATGTGGACTGTTAGGGGTGTGTGTGGAGACCATGTGGACTGTTAGGGGTGTGAGTGGAGACCATGTGGACTGTTAGGGGTGTGAGTGGAGACCATGTGGACTGTTAGGGGTGTGAGTGGAGACCATGTGGACTGTTAGGGGTGTGAGTGGAGACCATGTGGACTGTTAGGGGTGTGAGTGGAGACCATGTGGACTGTTAGGGGTGTGAGTGGAGACCATGTGGACTGTTAGGGGTGTGTGTGTGTGTGTGTGTGGAGACAATGTGGACTGTTAGGGGTGTGTGTGTGTGGAGACAATGTGGACTGTTAGGGGTGTGTGTGTGTGGAGGTATATAACAGTCTTACCCCCGTGGACTGTAGGTGTTGTCTGAACTCGTCCATGGTGGTGTTGGAGATGCTCATGTCTCTGAACATCCCTTCCAGTTTAGAGGTGAACTGACAGCCACACTCAGTCTACACAGAGAAGACAACACAGCACATCGAGTCACACAGCACAGCGAGTCACACAGCACAGCGAGTCACACAGCACAGCGAGTCACACAGCACATCGAGTCACACAGCACATCGATTCACACAGCACATCGATTCACACAGCACATCGAGTCACACAGCACAGCGAGTCACACAGCACATCGATTCACATGTTCAGGGTTGAGACCAGCACAATATGGAAAACCAGGTCAAACAACTACCAGTCCATTCTAATGCTTAGAGATGTAAGATAGTCAAGAACATCCTGATTATTAATGATAATAAAGTAATAATCTAATTCAAATCAAATGATTTAGTTATATATTGGGTATGAAATGTCAATGTGTAATTGACAGCAGACTCGTTCATCTCCTCACCTTTAGCTTAGAGATCATGTTCTTTTCAGAGTCGTCGGAGACACTCTTGTTGGTGAGCAGCCTCCGGGCCAAGTGCTGTTTGTAGTACCTCTCAAACACATCCTTCTCCTGCATGAACCGGAAAAGAACCATGGCCTTGTCCAGGATGGACTCCACCTCCTGTTCTGTCAGCTGGAGACCCAAACAGACAGAGTTAGGATATTGGTTTGAATAGTTTTGGGTAGGTACGGTAGATATGAAAGGTGGAGTAGATATGGAAGGTGGGGTAGGTACGGAAGGTAGCTATGAAAGGTGGGGTAGGTACGGAAGGTAGCTATGAAAGGTGGGGTAGGTACGGAAGGTAGCTATGAAAGGTGGGGTAGGTACGGAAGGTAGATATGGAAGGTGGGGTAGGTACGGTAGATATGGAAGGTGGGGTAGGTACGGTAGATATGGAAGGTGGGGTAGGTACGGTAGATATGAAAGGTGGGGTAGGTACGGTAGATATGAAAGGTGGGGTAGGTACGGTAGATATGAAAGGTGGGGTAGATACGGTAGATATGAAAGGTGGGGTAGGTACGGTAGATATGAAAGGTGGGGTAGGTACGGTAGATATGAAAGGTGGGGTAGGTACGGTAGATATGAAAGGTGGGGTAGGTACGGTAGATATGAAAGGTGGGGTAGGTACGGTAGATATGAAAGGTGGGGTAGGTACAGAAGGTATGGAAGGTGGGGTAGGTACGGTAGGTATGGAAGGTACGGTAGATACGAAAGGTGGGGGAGGTAGGGTAGGCGCGGGAGGTAGGGTAGGCGCGGGAGGTTGGCATGGAAGGTAGGGTAGGTATGGTAAGGAATGGAAGGTAGGGTAGGAGGTAGGGTAGGTATAGGAGGTAGGGTAGGTATAGGAGGTAGGGCATGGTCGGTAGGTGTGGAAGGTAGGGTCGGTGTGGAAGGTAGGGTCGGTATGGAAGGTAGGCTAGGTATTGAAAGTATGGATGGTAGGGTAGGCATGGACAGTAGGGTAGGCATGGAAGGTAGGGTAGGCATGGAAGGTAGGGTAGGTAGGGTAGGCAGGGTAGGCATGGAAGGCAGGGTAGGCATGGAAGGCAGGGTAGGCATGGAAGGCAGGGTAGGCATGGAAGGCAGGGTAGGCATGGAAGGCAGGGTAGGCATGGAAGGCAGGGTAGGCATGGAAGGCAGGGGCATGGAAGGCAGGGAAGGCATGGAAGGTAGGGTAGGTATGGTAGGTATGGAAGGTAGGGTAGATATGGACGGTAGGGTAGATATGGACGGTAGGGTAGGTAGGTATGGAAGGTAGGGTAGGTATGGAAGGCATGGAAGGATAGGGTAGATATGGAAGGATAGGTTATGTATGGAAAATAGGGTATGTATGGAAGGTAGACATGGAAGGTAGGGTAGGTAGGGGTAGGTATGGAAGGTATGGAAGGTATGGACGGTAGGATATGTAGGGTAGATATGGAAGGTCGGGTAGGTATGGAAGGTAGGGTAGGTATGGAAGGTAGGGTAGGTATGGAAGGTAGGCTAGGTATTGAAAGTATGGACGGTATGGAAAGTAGGGTAGGTATGGAAGGTAGGGTAGGTATGGAAGGTAGGGTAGGTATGGAAGGTAGGGTAGATATGGACGGTAGGGTAGATATGGACGGTAGGGTAGATATGGACGGTAGGGTAGATATGGACGGTAGGGTAGGTATGGAAGGTAGGGTAGGTATGGAAGGTATGGAAGGATAGGGTAGATATGGAAGGATAGGTTATGTATGGAAGGTAGACATGGAAGGTAGGGTAGGTAGGGACGGTAGGTATGGAAGGTATGGACGGTAGGATAGGTAGGGTAGATATGGAAGGTAGGGTAGGTATGGAAGGTAGGGTAGGTATGGAAGGTAGGGTAGGTATGGAAGGTAGGGTAGGTATGGAAGGTAGGGTAGGTATGGAAGGTATGGAAGGTATGGAAGGTATGGAAGGTATGGAAGGTAGGGTAGGCGCGGGAGGTAGGGTAGGCGCGGGAGGTTGGCATGGAAGGTAGGGTAGGTATGGTAAGGAATGGAAGGTAGGGTAAGAGGTAGGGTAGGTATAAGAGGTAGGGTAGGGCATGGTCGGTAGGTGTGGAAGGTAGGGTCGGTGTGGAAGGTAGGGTCGGTGTGGAAGGTAGGCTAGGTATGGAAGGTATGGAAGGTAGGGTAGGCATGGAAGGATAGGGTATGTATGGAAGGTAGATATGGAAGGTAGTGTAGGTAGGTATGGAAGGTAGGGTATGTATGGAAGGTAGGTATGGAAGGTAGGGTATGTATGGAAGGTAGGTATGGAAGGTAGGGTAGGTATGGAAGGTAGGGTAGGTATGGAAGGTACGGTAGATACGGAAGGTGGGGTAGGTACGGTAGATACGAAAGGTGGGGTAGGTACGGTAGATACGAAAGGTGGGGTAGGTACGGTAGATACGAAAGGTGGGGTAGGTACGGAAGGTGGGGTAGGTACGGTAGGTACAAAAGGTGGGGTAGGTACGGTAGATACGAAAGGTGGGGTAGGTACGGTAGATACGAAAGGTGGGGTAGGTACGGAAGATACGGGAAGGCGCGGGAGGTAGGGTAGGCGCGGGAGGTAGGGTAGGCGCGGGAGGTAGGGTAGGCGCGGGAGGTAGGGTAGGCGCGGGAGGTAGGGTAGGCGCGGGAGGTAGGGTAGGCGCGGGAGGTAGGGTAGGCGCGGGAGGTAGGGTAGGCGCGGGAGGTTGGCATGGAAGGTAGGGTAGGTTGGGTAAGGAATGGAAGGTAGGGTAGGGTAGGGTAGGTATAGGAGGTAGGGTAGGGCATGGTCGGTAGGTGTGGAAGGTAGGGTCGGTGTGGAAGGTAGGCTAGGTATTGAAAGTATGGACGGTAGGGTAGGTATGGAAGGCATGGAAGGTAGGGTAGATATGGAGGGTAGGGTATGTATGGAAGGTAGGGTATGTATGGAAGGATAGGGTATGTATGGAAGGTAGATATGGAAGGTAGGGTAGGTAGGGACGGTAGGTATGGACGGTAGGATAGGTAGGGTAGGTATGGAAGGTAGGGTAGGTAGGTATGGAAGGTAGGGTGGGTAGGTATGGAAGGTAGGGTGGGTAGGTATGGAAGGTCGGGTAGGTAGGTATGGAAGGTCGGGTAGGTAGGTATGGAAGGTCGGGTAGGTAGGTATGGAAGGTCGGGTAGGTAGGTATGGAAGGTCGGGTAGGTAGGTATGGAAGGTAGGGTGGGTAGGTATGGAAGGTCGGGTAGGTAGGTATGGAAGGTAGGTATGGAAGGTAGGGTAGGTAGGTATGGAAGGTAGGTAGGTATGGAAGGTCGGGTACTACATGACATTAGTCCATTGAAGTGTAGCAATTTAACATTTAGCAGGTTGAACACTGACGTACTCCTTTGACTCCCTTCTTGAGCTTGTCGTCGATGAAGAGGGAGAGGTACTCTGGGGAGCGGGAGTTGAGGTTGAGGAAGTACTCAAAGTCTCCGGCGATGGTCTGCTTGAAGAGCCGGTCGTTGTTGAACGACTCCAGGAGGAAACGGTCGAACCGCGTCTTCAGGTCCAACAGGCCCTATAGGACAGAGAATCAAATCCAACTTTATTTAAAGTGAATTTAAAATCACAGCTCACTTTACAATAAGTAATAACACTATGGAGATTGCAAGTGGTTTACGTGTTACAGTGGGGCAAAAAAGTATTTAGTCAGCCACCAATTGTGCAAGTACTCCACTTAAAAAAATGAGGCCTGTAATTTTCATCGTTGGTACACTTCAACTATGATCACTACAAATCACATTGTAGGATTTTTTATGAATTTGCAAATTATGGTGGAAAATAAGTATTTGGTCAATAACAAAAGTTTCTCTCAATACTTGTTATATACCCTTTGTTGACAATGACAGAGGTCAAACGTTTTCTGTAAGTCTTCACAAGGGTTTCACACACTGTTGCTGGTATTTTGGCCCATTCCTCCATGCAGATCTCCTCTAGAGCAGTGATGTTTTGGGGCTGTTGCTGGGCAACACGGACTTTCAACTCCCTCCAAAGATTTTCTATGGGGTTGAGATCTGGAGACTGGCTAGGCCACTTCAGGACCTTGAAATGCTTCTTACGAAGCCACTCCTTCGTTGCCCGGGCGGTGTGTTTGGGATCATTGTCATGCTGAAAGACCCAGCCACGTTTCATCTTCAATGCCCTTGCTGATGGAAGGAGGTTTTCACTCAAAATCTCACGATACATGGCCCCATTCATTCTTTCCTTTACACAGATCAGTCGTCCTGGTCCCTTTGCAGAAAAACAGCCCCAAAGCATGATGTTTCCACCCCCATGCTTCACAGTAGGTATGGTGTTCTTTGGATGCAACTCAGCATTCCTTGTCCTCCAAACACGACTAGTTGAGTTATTACCAAAATGTTACATTTTGGTTTCATCTGAACATATGACATTCTCCCAATATTCTTCTGGATCATCCAAATGCTCTCTAGCAAACTTCAGACGGGCCTGGACATGTACTGGGTTAAGCAGGGGGATACGTCTGGCACTGCAGGATTTGAGTCCCTGGCGGCGTAGTGTGTTACTGATGGTAGGCTTTGTTACTTTTGTCCCAGCTCTCTGCAGGTCATTCACTAGGTCCCCCCGTGTGGTTCTGGGATTTTTGTTCACCGTTCTTGTGATCATTTTGACCCCACGGGGTGATATCTTGCGTGGAGCCCCAGATCGAGGGAGATTATCAGTGGTCTTAAGTGTCTTCCATTTCCTAATAATTGATCCCACAGTTGATTTCTTCAAACCGAGCTGCTTACCTATTGCAGATTCAGTCTTCCCAGCCTGGTGCAGGTCTACAATTTTGTTTCTGGTGTCCTTTGACAGCTCTTTGGTCTTGGCCATAGTGGAGTTTGGAGTGTGACTGTTTGAGGTTGTGGACAGGTGTCTTTTATACTGATAACAAGTTCAAACAGGTGCCATTAATACAGGTAACGATTGGAGGACAGAGGAGCCTCTTAAAGAAGAAGTTACAGGTCTGTGAGAGCCAGAAATATTGCTTGTTTGTAGGTGACCAAATACTTATTTTCCACCATAATTTTCAAATAAATAAATAAAAAAATCCTACAATGTGATTTTCTGGATTTTTTTCTTCTCATTTTGTCTGTCTTAGTTGGAGTGTACCTAATGATGAAAATTACAGACCTCTCATCTTTTTAAGTGGGAGAACTTGCACAATTGGTGACTGACTAAATACTTTTTTGCCCCACTGTAACTCTTGGTGATGCCCTAAAAAGATCATTGGTATTCTTCTGTACTGAAATTCCAAATACTGTAGCACTTGGCAGTACATAGTTTTTATTCCTTTTGCTTATTTTCTGAATTACTGTAAGATGTACATATTGTGTCGTTCCTGGAAGCTGTTGCCGTAGTGATAACCAAAAGATACTCCCTAAAAAGAGTGGGCTGGAACCTTAGCTTCAATGCTTATTGGGGTAGTTACCAATGTTACTATTTTAAACACGCTTCAGATTTGAGTTCTTTCTGGTCAGAAAATAATCTGTGCCCTGATTGTTATGGACATGTTCTGAGAATAAAAATGCCAGACAGTCTTTGATTTGAGGTTAGGCCCAGCATACCTGGATGTAGTCGACAGGGTTCTTGCCCTCTCCCTCCTCTGACACCAGAGCCTTGCCCTGCTCCCTCAGGTAGGAGCTCATACACTCACACATGGTCTTCAGGCCGTTAGGCACACGGCTGAACAGCTTGTACATACAGCCCAGGTCTGGAGCGCAAGAGAAAGAGAGAAGAGATGGGAGAGAGCAAGAGGGGAGAGCAAGAGAGGGGAGAGCAAGAGAGGGGGAGAGCAAGAGAGCAAGGGGGGAGAGCAAGAGGGGGGAGAGCAAGAGGGGGCAAGAGGGGGGAGAGCAAGAGGGGGAGAGGGGGGAGAGCAAGAGGGGAGGAGAGCAAGAGGGAGAGCAGAGGGGAGAGAGGAAGAGGGGAGAGAGGAAGAGGGGAGAGAGGAAGGGGGGGGGAGGAAGAGGAAAATGGAGAAGAGACAAGTTTATGAAGGAAGTTCAAACCAATACACAGACCTACAGTCAGAACTTGACATTGGTTTAGATGTCAAAGATTCACTGGCTCTGTCTTATCTGTATTTCTCCATGTCTGATTTCAGAGTTAATCTGCGAGGTGAATGCAGAGCTCAGGAAATGCGCTTGAAGCAAATTTCGGTAAAAGAAAGAGAACTGAACCAGTAAATACATGAGTGAGAGTTAACTTATTTGTCTCGCCGATTTGAAAATCATCAACACGAGGGTTTGATTCAGTCAACTCATCTTTAATAGGTCTTGTACTATCTAGTATTTGTATCCGTCTGATAGTATGACATCTAGTGGCCCTTTTGAGTACTTCAGACTAACACACATGTTTAATTATCTCTGGCTCTCTGTGTGGCCTTCTACCCCACTATTGTTTGTGGAGATATGCTTCGATTGGTCGACTGACCAAAAGCTCAGCTATAATTAAAATAAATGTGGATCTGACTGGAAGTGTGCAGAGACTTTATTTCTCCCCGTTTCACTTTTGTCTCCAGTAGCTTCACTAATTAGCTTTGGGTGTCCGGTAGATTGTGCCTAATTGGCTACGGTTACATAGGCAACCCATTCAGATCTTTTGCCAATTATTTCCATATCTGATCCCAATCTGATATTTTTTCCTAATGTATGAACAGCAACAACGAGTCATATATTGAATATGATCTTTTGCCTGAAGATTCATACCATGTCCATACGTGTGGACCTCAATCCTAACGCAATTCTGATGCTCCAATATGTGGCCTCATTTGTATGATCTAAAAGGGATTTTTGTTTGTGCGCACATGACTTGCCGTTATCAACCACCCCGAAAATGTTATGCAACAGTGACAGGAAATGAGCGTTACATCTGTGTGCTACTTCAGAGGCTACATCAGAGAGGAGAGGAGGAGGAGGAGGAGAGGAGAGGAGAGGAGAGGAGAGGAGAGGAGAGGAGAGGAGAGGAGAGGAGAGGAGAGGAGAGGAGGGAGAGGAGAGGAGGAGAGAGGAGAGGAGAGGAGAGGAGAGGAGAGGAGAGGAGAGGAGAGGAGAGGAGAGGAGAGGAGAGGAGAGTGGGAATGTGCAAATCTGATATGAGTGTGGACAGTCAAAAAAAAATAAGACTGGATAGAAGACAATGGCTAGGTCTGGAGAATCATTGATTAACCCTGGATAACATGCCTATGTCCGGGCAAGAACGGGAACGCTGATCTAGGATTAAGTTTCTCTTTTAGACCACAGTGAAAAGGTTTCTATGGACAGGATGTGTTCAGCACTCATACTCGGATGAAAGAGCCCAGGTCTCCAGATATAATTAAACACACAAGTTCTCAGTCTTGATTAGAACTCAATTCAGTCTTAATCCATTGCCTGTAAAACAAGCCTGTTTTCCACGTTCACCTTCTGTCTTGCCGTTCTTGAGCATGTGAACCAGGCCAGAATTCTCCATCTCCACAATGGTCTTCATGTGTTTGGAGATGAGCTCCCGTTCCACCACCTTGACGATGGGCTCCTCTGTGGACTTGTCCAGGCAGTGCAGCACCCGCTCTATCTCCTCGTTGATCCTGGCCTCCACCTTCTTGATGTACACACTGGCACTGTTCTCCGCTAGGAACTTCTGGCTCTCCATCTGAGGGGTAGGACAGGGTACGGTTTGAGGAGGAGGGGGATGGGACAGGGTACGGTTTGAGGAGGAGGGGGATGGGACAGGGTACGGTTTGAGGAGGAGGGGGGTGGGACAGGGTACGGTTTGAGGAGGAGGGGGTGGGACAGGGTACGGTTTGAGGAGGAGGGGGGTGGGACAGGGTACGGTTTGAGGAGGAGGGGGTAGGACAGGGTAGGGTTTGAGGAGGAGGGGGTGGGACAGGGTACGGTTTGAGGAGGAGGGGGTGGGACAGGGTACGGTTTGAGGAGGAGGGGGTGGGACAGGGTAGGGTTTGAGGAGGAGGGGGTGGGACAGGGTAGGGTTTGAGGAGGAGGGGGGTAGGACAGGGTAGGGTTTGAGGGGGGGTAGGACAGGGTAGGGTTTGCGGAGGAGGGGGGGTAGGACAGGGTACGGATGAGGAGGAGAGGGGTAAAACAGGGTACGGTTTGATGTGAGATAGAGGTATTTCAGATACAGAACTAAGTGGAAGTTGGAAGGGGTTTATAGGGCAATACAAACTTATGTAAAACTGAAAATAAAAAGCATTTTATTTGTGTGGACAATTGTTGAGGAGCACACGATGGCGAACTGATGGGCTTCGACTCATGAACCAAGAGGTCACCTATGTTGGAATGTTGCTATATGGGGTTAGATGAGGATAGAGAGAAGCTCCACTGACTAAATGCAGCTTAACGTTTTGTAATAGCTTGGTTGCGTGTTTTTGTGGTTTTAGCATCCATGCCAACATCATAAAACAAATCTCAGCAGTCACAATGACTGGACAAAAAAAAAAAAAAAAAAAAAAAAAAAAAAGTGTGTGTAAAATGATGCCCAACCCACCTGGAAGAATTCTGCAGACATTTCTAAGAAGGGGGACTCAAAGTCTTCCTCGTACACAGACCTACCCTCCAGACCCAGAATCATCAGCATCTGACAGGCGTTCCTGATCGCTCCCCTGTGCACACACACGGAATAAACATATGATCTACATTTTTGAGGGGGGATTTCGCTCTTTAAAGAGATAAAAACCATATGATAGGATTTATAGTTTTATGACTCCTTAAAAACAAACAGTTTTAAAAAAAAAAGAAGTAACATTGAGTAAAACCTATTTGCCAGAGTGGTGATGAGTTGGGTATTAATGTAGTAGTTAATCTCCCAAGTTGAAAGGTCAGTTCTCTGTGAATAGGATGTGCTACTGCACTTATCATAGGCAAACATTTTTTAAAAAAACAGGCAAAGAGAAAGATGGAATGGTTTCAGGGGCTTAAACCTCACATCACAGATAGCCATTGTCCCCTAGGATATGACTTATGCACCAGCCTCACCAAATACCCACTATCTGATCAACAGTAGCAGGGACTGTATACACAAAGCAAATCAGTCATCATGACTAATACACTGAATAGATACAGGTCTTTATTTTGTTAGACAGATCCCAGAACAGTCCTTACCTGTCCACCACCTCTCCTTTCCTCTCCCGTGCGATCATGTCCAGCAGGGTCTGTCGCAGGTGGTCTCGGATGCAGCCGTAGCGCACCACCTGGTCTCTGAAGATGATCAGGCCCAGGTTGTAGACGTTCTCCACGTTGTTCTGCTGCACGTACACCCGGTCCTGGAGCCAAGGGGAGTACAGCGCGTTAGAGCGGCCGGTAAGTTAGAATAAAACTCATTTGAATACTTTGTCCTCCGAGGGGAAAGTTTACTCAAAGTTTACTCAAATTAAAAATTCAGGAACGGGTAAGGGGGGAGGACTCCAAAAAGTCAGTTTTTTTGCACTGAAAAGCCATATGATACCTGATAGGCTGGTGTCCTTGGTACTTGGTTACACTCAATACCAATCTATAGCCTACTAGGCAGACACAAAAGAAATATGTCTGAAATCTTAGTTCTGGGATTAGATGTTTTTATTACCAAAATAACACTACATCCTCTTCCCATGTATGCACACATGACTGTAAGTCGCTTTGGATAAAAGCGTCTGCTAAATGGCATATATTATTATTATTATTATTATATTATTTCTGCTCCTAACACTGAGCAGGCCAGGCAACTAACTGGAGACCCAGGACGCAGGGAAAGGTCAAACTTCCTTCCTTTTGTGAGCGTACTCTTTACCGTTCGTTTTATATTGTTTATTTCACTTCTGTTTATTATCCTTGTCACTTGCTTTGGCAATGTTAACATATGTTTCCCATGCCACTAAAGCCCTTTGAATTGAATTGAGGAGAGAGAGAGAGAGAGATCGAGCCCTTTAAATTGAGAAGGGGTGGGGAGGGGGGAGCGGGGAGAAGGAGAGAGAAAAACAAAAGAATCCCGAGAGAATTCTGCAGTCTCCATAGCGACTGTGTCACTGGATTGTCCCCCACCTCATACAGCACACAGTTGGCCTTACTGTTACAGTAAATCAAGGAGAGTTACCACTAGTTGCCCAAAAAACTGGAGAAATAAAAAACAGAAGTTCTTTGTTCTGCCCAGGGAAAACAGGGCAAACGGCAACTCGAAGGCTGGCCCGCCCAACACCCGCCATGACATGTCGTTAAGGAGAGTCTGCCCAGGGAAAACAGCAACTAGAAGGCTGGCCCGCCCAACACCCGCCATGACGTGTCGTTAAGGAGAGTCTGCCCAGGGAAAACAGCAACTAGAAGGCTGGCCCGCCCAACACCCGCCATGACGTGTCGTTGAGGAGAGTCTTCCCAGGGAAAACAGCAACTAGAAGGCTGGCCCGCCCAACACCCGCCATGACGTGTCGTTAAGGAGAGTCTTCCCAGGGAAAACAGCAACTAGAAGGCTGGCCCGCCCAACACCCGCCATGACGTGTCGGTGAGGAGAGTCTGCCCAGAGTAAACAGGGCAAAAAGCAACTAGAAGGCTGGCCCACCCAACCCCTTCCATGACGTGTCGGTGAGGAGAGTCTGCCCAGAGTAAACAGGGCAAACAGCAACTAGAAGGCTGGCCCACCCAACCCCTTCCATGACGTGTCGGTGAGGAGAGTCTGCCCAGGGTAAACAGGGCAAACAGCAACTAGAAGGCTGGCCCGCCCAACCCCCGCCATGACACATCATTGAGGAGTCTGCCAGGGCCATTCTTTCATACAAGGAAACTATTATTTACACTTTAGGGAAACCACTGGAGACAAAACTCCACAACTTTCTGGAGAAGCAATACTACTGATTAGTCCTGTCTGGGGTTAAAAAGACATCTGGAGAATACTTCAGGACCGGGGTTTGGGAATTCTGCAGATTCATGTAAATTCGGCATATTTTCCAGCAGATCCCTGGTATACAGACAGTAGTTGTGCTTCTTGACATGGTCGACATGGACAGGACATTTCCAATTCAGTGTAACAACAAAACTGTTGTTCTTCCATCAATAACCACAGAACACACAAGAACAGGAGTGTCAAACTTTCAATTAAGACCCAGGTGAGGGGAGTTCTTTACTACTAGTTAGTGACCTTAATTCATCAATCAAGTACAAGGGTGGGGCGAAAACCTGCAGACACTCGGCCCGCCGTGGAATGAGTTTGACACGTGAACTAGACCTAAAGCAGTACACCTACCATGTACATCAGGATGTCTCTGATCATGACCATGGCTGTCTGGTGGTCGTTCCACGCTTGATTCAAAGTCTGCAGAAAGTTATTGTTTAACGAGTTTAGGACATCTTCCCGTACCTGCGGAAAGACATAAGATAAGTACTGAGAGTCTTAGTAAAGATATAGGATAAGTACTGAAAGTCTTAGTAAAGATATAGGATAAGTACTGAGAGTTGTAGTAAAGACATAAGATAAGTACTGAGAGTCTTAGTAAAGATATAGGATAAGTACTGAGAGTCTTAGTAAAGATATAGGATAAGTACTGAGAGTTGTAGTAAAGACATAAGATAAGTACCGAGAGTCTTAGTAAAGACATAAGATAAGTACCGAGAGTCTTAGTAAAGACATAAGATAAGTACAGAGAGTCTTAGTAAAGACATAAGATAAGTACCGAGAGTCTTAGTAAAGACATAAGATAAGTACCGAGAGTCTTAGTAAAGACATAAGATAAGTACCGAGAGTCTTAGTAAAGACATAAGATAAGTACCGAGAGTCTTAGTAAAGACATAAGATAAGTACCGAGAGTCTTAGTAAAGACATAAGATAAGTACCGAGAGTCTTAGTAAAGACATAAGATAAGTACCGAGAGTCTTAGTAAAGACATAAGATAAGTACCGAGAGTCTTAGTAAAGACATAAGATAAGTACCGAGAGTCTTAGTAAAGACATAAGATAAGTACCGAGAGTCTTAGTAAAGACATAAGATAAGTACCGAGAGTCTTAGTAAAGACATAAGATAAGTACCGAGAGTCTTAGTAAAGACATAAGATAAGTACCGAGAGTCTTAGTAAAGACATAAGATAAGTACCGAGAGTCTTAGTAAAGACATAAGATAAGTACCGAGAGTCTTAGTAAAGACATAAGATAAGTACCGAGAGTCTTAGTAAAGACATAAGATAAGTACCGAGAGTCTTAGTAAAGACATAAGATAAGTACCGAGAGTCTTAGTAAAGACATAAGATAAGTACCGAGAGTCTTAGTAAAGACATAAGATAAGTACCGAGAGTCTTAGTAAAGACATAAGATAAGTACCGAGAGTCTTAGTAAAGACATAAGATAAGTACCGAGAGTCTTAGTAAAGATATAGCTTCTGTCTATGTTGAAGTTGCCTGTTGACACTGATCCAAGGCAAAGACATTTGAGATCAGCGTCTCCATTTTTTGGAGTTTCCAAACTAATGGTGTAAGTTAGGAATGAAATTGAATGAACTGATCCTAGATCTGTACCTATGGGCAACGTCTACCCAGGGCTCTGTGTTAGAACAGCTGGAGCCGGACAACATGTGGACATACAGGTTATGACCCCAGCTATCTGGCCTGCTGTATGCTAAATGTTATATTCATGAGAGAAGGCGATGCCTAATACTAAAATCCAGTGCAGACCAGCTGGTGGTTCATATGAATCAGCCCAGTCCCCAGACAGAATAGACTGCTACAGCTCCCATACTCATCAATCACAAGAGTTTAATCAAGTCTGTCTGTCTGGTTCTGTTTTGAGTGTGGTGAGTTTTCATGTAGGCTATATAGCTCTATCATCCGTATATCTATATTTTAGCTGAACGGGGGATTGTTTCATTGCGTGCGTACTTAATTTGCAAAGTGGATTGCACTGTGTTGTGTGTGTGCACAGGTTCTCAGCTGATTTTGCATATCAAATTGTGTCCGTTACAAAAGGTAAACTTTACAGAAACTCCTGGGCCTAATTCGCTGTGTAAGTCAACACCCATTCACAATTTTTATTTAAAAATATATTCTCTTTAATTTCCCCCAATTTTGTCATTATTTATTTATTTTCTTTTTTTGTGTTGAATTTTACCCCCTTTTCTCCCCAATTTCGTGGTATCCAATTGTTAGCAGTTATTATCTTATCTCATCGCTACAACTCCCGTACGGGCTTGGGAGAGACGAAGGTCGAAAGCCATGCGTCCTCCGAAACACAACTCAACCAAGCCGCACTGCTTCTTAACACAGCGCGCATCCAACCCGGAAGCCAGCCGCACCAATGTCTTGGAGTAAACACTGTGTACCTGGTTAGCGTGCACTGCGCCCGACCCGCCACAGGAGTCGCTAGTGCGCGATGAGACAAGGATATCCCTACCGGCCAAACCCTCCCTAACCTGGACGACGCTAGGACAATTGTGAGTTGCCCCATGGACCTCCCGGCTGCGACAGAGCCTGGGCTCGAACCCAGAGTCTCTGGTGGCACAGCCTTAGACCACTGTGCCATCCGGGAGGCCAGTCAAACTATTTTGAATGGGATTCAAGATTATATCCTCAAATTCATGAAGGTACGATATATAAAATGATATTGTGATTACGGATTAAATTGACTTCTACCAGATGCCTCTTATTACGATTTTCATATGCATACACATGCTTTTGCTCTTGAAGACCATAAAAACCAAACTACAAGGCGTGAGGGATGGTCACCTTCACAGCGTATTATGGGAAATTATTTATAGAAGATAAACAGCGGTGCATTATGGGAGGCGTAGTCCTTTACTTTGTTGACGAGGTGCTCGGTGACGACCTCCCGCAGGCCCGTGTAGAGCTTCTCGCCGTGTTTGTGCAGCACCATTGTGTAGGCGTTCCTGTAGAGCTCCTCGAAGCTCAGCCCACTGTTGTTCTTCCTCTGGATCTCCTGGATGGCGTTCTTCAGAAGGTCCCAGATGTTGTTGACATACTTCTCATCCATTGTCATCTAGGGAGAGAGAAATCGGACACAATGAAGAAACAATAATGACAACGGAACTGCTCTTCAACCCTTTTCACCAGTGTCCGTTCATTCTTAGTAAGGATTGTTTCCTCATTCTGCAAATCTGAACAGATGACATCTTTGTCAATTGATATATGACAGCAAGTGCACAGACGTTTGTAATTCATTTAGAGGTTGCTATCGGGTTAGAACAATGATGCAAGTTTATAAGTATCTTACAGTGTTTCATACAGTCTCAAAAGTTGTTTAGGTATGGCTATGATCGACGACAAGCCCTGCACCTAGTATGCATTTTTGTGATTTGCGTGAGGATTTGAAGCCTTAACTTAAAAATGTTCTAAGTGCTTGCTTTGATAAACAACAGGTGCAGCTCGTGTCTAAAACTTGAGTGATAATAACATGAAAAACAAAACAGTCAATTATGACTTCACAGTGACTCAATCATGGCGGTTGAAACAACCTTGTCTCAACACATTTGAAACAAAGAGAACGCCATTGGCCTATTATTAGGGATGTCTGTGTTTCTCATTGGTAGAGAGAAGGGAGGAGTTGGTGCATTAGGAAATCAAGTGACTAGGCTAATTGTAGTCAGAACATCTGTATTAGGACTATTGTGTAGGTTGTGATGGTGCAACACGCGATAAGTCAAATACAAAACAATAATACATTTATTTCAGTTAGGGATTTTCATTATACAGGTCATCTCAAAGACGCTTAAAACCAAAAGTACATGTAGTTCTTGGGCTGGACGATGGTCATCAACAGAGGCTGACGTGTCCAGGTCCCATCACCTCCGGTGGGTTAGAGATAGCATGACGTCGGTCTAAGCCTAGGTGTTTTTATATTTTAAAGTATTGGTAATTATCAATAGTAGAACGAGTACATAGCAGTAAATGATATATTTGCTTGCGTTCGTTTACATGATCATAATCTGACATTATTCATGCAGATAGGGTCTATAACTACAACAAAGTGAACAAACCAGGAGTTGTTATGCAAGCCTGTCTGTATAAACACATTAATGAATGAGATAATTTGTTGTGGGAAAGTATCTTGTCTTTCCCTAGGCAGGTGCAGAAGAATAGAAAATTCCAAGATGAGGTGAGGGGGAAAAAAATATGCAGACAGTAACATTTGTTTTAATCAACTACAGATATGATTCTGATTAAAATTAATGTGGGCACAGCAGAGGCACCAAGATGAGTCAAGTCTTTTTGCCCCGTAGCTTATTAGTATTACAACAGCTTAGCTAGCTATCAAACCCTGTCAAGATGTCCATTCTTTTGGCCATTCAAACCTCAGGGATCCAGTCACCTGACCAGAGAGCATATTAGCACTCCAGCCACAACCATACACCTATTAGACAGGCAAGGAGAGGGCTGGAACCTGTAACTTTGATTGACTTCATGGCCGTTTGTCCGCCAGAGATGGATGTTCAACTCACACATTGACATGAGGAGTAATTGAGGGTGATTGACTCAGCCTAAGAGTTTAAAATGAGAGAGAGAGAGAGAACGGGCCATGCCAACAAGTCATTATTCTACACCCGAGTGCCTCCCCTCCACAAAGTAATTACATAATCTGTTTTATTATATCAGGGCCAACAACTGAACTGAGGGGTACAGGATGCACCAACATGTGCAAAGGGGAAAACTGCCTAAATAGAATCCAGTTCTTCATGGCAGTCTAAATTAAAGCCTGCCCAATCATGCAGAGATGTAAGCAAACACATAGGCCCTAAACACACACACACACTACACTGAAAGTCACTTTGGTGGGCCTACATTTGGAACATGGGCCAAATAAACTGGGGGGCAAGTAGTTGTGTAAGATGAAAAGCTTATCCCTTCTCCTGCTCAGTTATTATTAGGTGGGGCTGCTGCAGGTATGCAGGCAGACAAAACTGCATATCCCATACCCTGGCTACTGTCCAGGTGCACAGACTGAGTGCGTGGTCACAGAAGCACTCGCACGGCCATTCCGCTGCTGTTATTCCTGCAGCATTCAAGCAGTCAGAGTGTAACAGAGTGCGTGTGTGCGAGATATTCAGGGGACGAGAGAGTACATTTCTGTCTAAGCCCAGGGCCCTGACTGCAATGTCATTCCTTCACACATACAGCCAATGTCTGACATCTAACAGTGTAGGGCTGCTCTCATAAAAACGAGAGACTAACGTTATCTAACTAACGTACAGCAATCGGTATACATGTTTAGCTAGTTCTGCAACATAGTCAGGCTACATATTGCCATGTTAAATATCTACAAATCACGACACCGATTTTTTAAAAACAACAACAAAAAACCACTGACAAATTAGTTTAGAAACTCTGTTTATACCCTTTCTGAGTTAGTAAGTTAGGCCTACGCTACAGGCAGTTTTTACGGATGGGCAGTTTGTTACACAGCTAAGGAACTAGATAACGTTAGCCGGTAGCTTACTAGCTAACGATAGATAGTTGACTTAAAAGTGTAGTTAACCAAGTAGCTAGTTAGTTACCAAGCTAGGTGTCTGCTAACTAGCTAATAAGGTTAGCTGGCTGCCAATGTATATAGTTAGCCAACGACCTAGCTAGAAACTAGTTTGTCAGCAACACCGCAAGTTAGCTAACGAACAGTTATCTAGTGGATATTTTCCAATGTGCACTGCACAAATAACAGACACTTACCGAATCAAAGCTAGCTAGAAAACTAGCTAGCTAGTTGTTGTTAGCTGACAGTGACATTTTCAAAGTATCTAGTTTAGCTAACTAGCCAGGCCCGTCTTTAGCAAATGACATCCCCGGTGCTCGCGTCTCAGCGTACCCGGCCAATACTTACAGGAAAGGCTCTTATCCTCATCTTGGTGTCCTTCTTGACGCCGCCTTTGAGGTTGGACATGATTAGTTTGTACGTCCCGTCTTCTCTACGTTATCATGAAATACTATTTTAGGCTGCAACAGGGATGCCTGCAAATGGAAAGTGGTAAAGATCCCCCTCGACCTTCCCCTTGGGCTTGGGTCCGTCTCTCTGCGCTGTTGTTGTCACTCCTCTTCTCCCAATTTTTGCCGAGCTTCTCCTTGCAGTGATGGCGGACAAGCTTCTACGGGGGCAATGGTAACTGCGAACCGAAATCACGCGAGATGAACCATGGAAAACATAATGTTGCAAAAAGATATAGCACGTTCATCCTCATTCTACCAGTTGGATATATATCCAATTAACTTTAACCCAGTATCAAGTCTGGACAATGTGTGTGTATACAGTCTATTCAGTTCATATCATATTGCATTTTATCAGGTGGCCAACATTGGAAGTGACATGGAGTTTTTTTTAAATATTACACAAACGCGCACATTTCAAAATAAAGCATTCTTTCTTTGTGCTCACTAGATACCTAGCTACATTATTGAGTAGTCAGTACCCATGCACTAGGCCTGTCAACTATGATGAGTTGGCCAATACAGTCTCAATCACATGATGTCCATGCTGTTTTGTTATTTAAATACCAGTGTGCATGTACACATAAAGCCTTGACACAGTGCTAATGTAAACTGAGGGACATGTGATGTCACTCGGCCTAATAGTGTGACAGGGTAGGAACCATGGCATCTGTTCCTTTAAGGAGACCCTTAGTTACCATGTGAAATGTATAAAAGCAACCTTTTTTTTCAGGTAGGCCTAAAATATTTTGTCCTAAAGGTCCTGAGAGGTAATTGTGATTTGTTGTTTCTGAACTGTTAAAGTAAATATAGGCCTATGTGTGTTATTTACTCTTATTGCCTTGTCTAACTGTTATTTTACTGTTCTCTTACTGCCTAGTCTAACTGTTATTTTACTGTTCTCTTACTGCCTAATCTAACTGTTATTTTACTGTTCTCTTACTGCCTAGTCTAACTGTTATTTTACTGTTCTCTTACTGCCTAGTCTAGCTGTTATTTTATTGTTCTCTTACTGCCTAGTCTAACTGTTATTTTATTGTTCTCTTACTCCCTAGTCTAACTGTTATTTTATTGTTCTCTTACTGCCTAGTCTAGCTGTTATTTTATTGTTCTCTTACTGCCTAGTCTAACTGTTATTTTATTGTTCTCTTACTGCCTAGTCTAACTGTTATTTTATTGTTCTCTTACTGCCTAGTCTAACTGTTATTTTATTGTTCTCTTACTGCCTAGTCTAACTGTTATTTTATTGTTCTCTTACTGCCTAGTCTAACTGTTATTTTATTGTTCTCTTACTGCCTAGTCTAGCTGTTATTTTATTGTTCTCTTACTGCCTAGTCTAACTGTTATTTTATTGTTCTCTTACTGCCTAGTCTAACTGTTATTTTATTGTTCTCTTACTGCCTAGTCTAACTGTTATTTTATTGTTATTTTATTGTTCTCTTACTGCCTAGTCTAACTGTTATTTTATTGTTCTCTTACTGCCTAGTCTAACTGTTATTTTATTGTTCTCTTACTGCCTAGTCTAACTGTTATTTTATTGTTCTCTTACTGCCTAGTCTAACTGTTATTTTACTGTTCTCTTACTGCCTAGTCTAGCTGTTATTTTACTGTTCTCTTACTGCCTAGTCTAACTGTTATTTTATTGTTCTCTTACTGCCTAGTCTAACTGTTATTTTACTGTTCTCTTACTGCCTAGTCTAACTGTTATTTTACTGTTCTCTTACTGCCTAGTCTAACTGTTATTTTATTGTTCTCTTACTGCCTAGTCTAACTGTTATTTTATTGTTCTGTTACTGCCTAGTCTAACTGTTATTGTATTGTTCTCTTACTGCCTAGTCTAGCTGTTATTTTATTGTTCTCTTACTGCCTAGTCTAACTGTTTAGAGGTAGGTTATGTTTGTCACTGTTGTTGATCCGTTTGTTGTTTTGTAACCTGTAGTCCTGTGAAAGCACTATTGCACTTCAGGAAGGCACTTCGATCGAAAAAGCCTTGTGTGTAGGTGTTTTGTACATTATTAAATCTCAACCCTAAATATTAGGCTACGTCTAGATGTTACACTTGGCCTTATACAACATCAGATAATGAAATTAAAATGGAGACGGGTGATATTTTAAAGAATTACTTTAATTCTTTTGGGTATGCACAAAAATAATTGTGTTACAATTACTGTTGGTATTTGCTCAGAGAATTAAAGAAGCCAGTGATGGCTACATGCGTGATAATGAGCCTCCACTGCAATACAGTAAACACACACAAGAGGGTAACGTTGCGCTCTTATCAATCCAAGGCTATAGTTATTTATTTAACCTTTATTTAACTAGGCAAGTCAGTTAAGAACATTAAGAACAAATTCTTATTTACAATGGTGGCCTACCAAAAGGCAAAAGGCCTCAAGCGGGGACAGGGGCTGGGATTAAAAATAAATATAAATATAGGACAAAACACACATCACGAGAAGATGAGGGTCAGGCGAGGGTCAGGTGATGAACGAATCAACTAAGTAAACATCACCCTTCACATGTCACATTATGCTGTCCAGTGTCCACCGTGCCTCCGTCAGAGGGTTATTCCATCTCTCTCTCTCTCTCTCTCTCTCTCTCTCTCTCTCTCTCTCTCTCTCTCTCTCTCTCTCTCTCTCTCTCTCTCTCTCTCTCTCTCTCTCTCTCTCTCTCTCTCTCTCTCTCTGCACCCTGGTCACATTATGCTGTCCAGTGTCCACCGTGCCTCCGTCAGAGGGTTATTCCATCTCTCTCTCTCTCTCTCTCTCTCTCTCTCTCTCTCTCTCTGCACCCTGGTCACATTGAAATCTCCTGGGTCGATGATCGACCAAGGACTGGAAGATGGAATATCTTCTCACAGTCATGACGATGCTCTCTGAATAAGGCAATAGACAGATTGTAAAATAACGTTGTGTAGCCAAATGCATTGCATTATCCCATTTATTCTTCACATGAGGATACAAACAAAAAGTATAACTGCAAGCAGCAATGAGCAGTGTTCACAGGATGACAGAAAGAACACAGGATCAGTTGGATAACAAAGCAAGCACATCGTGTAGGAACTATCTTCCTTTATGTGAAAGCATTACCATGTTTATTTTTCAATACCACAAGGATGACACAAGTGAAGTTTTGTGTAGTGCTGTAGGATGCAGGATGTTATCCTTCTTAAAGTCATTACTTCATGTATTGAGGTTATATATGAATATTTATATATATACTGCATATATTCATATATATATATATATATATTCATATATATATATATATATATATATATATATATATATATATATATATATATATATATATATATATATATATATATATATGCTGACTGTGCAAGCAGCAAGACTTACAATTTCACATTTTCCAGAATAAAATATACACATTTCACTAAATTCAGACCAATAATAGGGCTAGTATTATGATACAGATATACTAATAACAATAATTCACATAGTTTTTAAGCATAATTTAAATCAAACATTAATTTGCACGAGACAAAGTCCACTTGATCACTAGTTATTGCCCTAGTATCCTATGGTGCCACTGGTGCCAATGACATCTATAGTGCCACCAATTTGTCTGGTGCAGTGACTTTATAGCCACACAACTTCTAAGGACATATACATAAGGTTTACCTACCAAATGTCATGGCCCCATGTCCATTGGTTCAGTTGTTGTAGCCCTGTTGTGATATGGTGCCATCTAGTAGTGTAAGGTGGCTCACTTTGAATGCAGCAACTAATCAATCTCAATTTCATTAGAGGCTAATTCATTGAGTCTACATACCCATTCTGGAGTCGATATGGTTCATGAGAAGAATAATTAGAATAATTAGTATAAGTATTTTTATCATTGGCATACGTGCTTTAAATTGTATTTTTGAATTGAACCTTTATGTAACTAGGCATGCTAACGCGCATCTAGATGTACAGTGTAGCTATATTTTAATGGAGCAACTATTGTAATGATGTAATGAGTCTAAATGCAGAATCTGGAGTGAATCTGACTTATGGTTCATGAGGAAAAGATGATTGCATATGATTTTGTAACTCATTCTTTATAAGCATTTGCTTATAAAGAATGAGTTAGTTCACTTTTTTAGATTTTTATATATCAATAACAAATTCAGTGTGGTTTATCTTAAGGATATCCCTGACAGCGATGACAAGTTCAAGTTGATAGGCCACTGTGGAGTGGATTTACAGTGGTTTAAATTAACATATATTTTGGGGGTATTATCTCAAACTCAGTTAAGACATGTCCATGTGCCTACATTCCAAATTTGATCTTCCACGAGAAGACTTTTATAGCATATTTAGCATATTTGAGCATATTAGCGTATGTGCTAAGTTAAGGGATGTGCCATGGGCCTACATTCTAAATTGGGTGTTATTTGGTCTTATGTTTCATGAGAATATGTTTTAAAAATGTTTTCCGAAATTTCCAAGATGGAGGGAAATCTATCCTGATGGACCTTATGGGTCCTTGAGGCAGATTGGTTCATCATAAGGAAAGACACATACATACAACGTTTCAAGTCTCTAGGTCAAACGGGCCTATAGATATGAGAGTTTAATTGAGACTGCTTATAACAACTCCACCTATAGGCCAATCGGTGCCATTCTTTTTGACCAAGTTAATCATGGCCTCTTGTTTCTGTGTGCCGAATTAGAAAGCAAGTTACCAATCCCTGCTTTAGTTATTTGACCATGTCAAGGGAAACAAATGATACGAATACAGAAAATAACAATATGTTTTAACCCCTAAAAACAGAGAGAAAAAAGGAAAACGTGAAGGTTTGACTCACTTTTGTATTCGGCCACTAATGTAGGGGAGGTAGTACTCCTTCTTAACTTGTTTCCAACTCTTCTCAGCCCCATGTTCTCTAACTCCAATTTCCGGATTTCCGACCGCATTTCTATGATTACCTGCGTGAGTCTCCGTTCGCTATCCATGGTGCTGAAACGACTGACTAATGTCCGCGCGTAAAGTGCCATAGGGACAGAATATCTTACCCTTGGCCACTTGCCTCATCTGACCTGGTAAATAGATATCATGCTCTCCTAAACGGTTTTCCTCTGTACATACACTATTTCAGTCACATGGTAGGCCTAGTTTTTCCTCCCCTCATCTCGGTTGTCAATGTGATTGTCGCGCGCGGACCCGGTTAGTGAACCATGTGGAGCAACGTTTTTTTCCTCTCACTTTTTTAAATGAACAAAATAAACAATTACCCTGTCATCGCACCATTGATAACACAGCCACATGACGTAGGCCAACTAGTGTCATTTTCTTCTCTGAGACCCGATGCCACCCACTTTCTCTGCGACAGTTAAATATTTATCCGTTCTGTCAACGTAAAGCAGCAATAGGCAATCTAGTACGGGTCAGTGACACGTAGGACGACACTGCAACGTTGTGGTGATTTCATTAAATCACTTTCATTTTCTGTCTCTTGTTTACTGTCGTCTGCCATTCACCTGCATCTGTATGCTCTCCATCCGTTCCAGTCACTAAAAGTCATTTGAAAATAAAATAAAGTGTTATTGTCACATACACGTGTTGAGCAGATGTTATTGTGGGTGTAACGAAACGCTTGTGCTTCTAGCTCCAACAGCGCAGTAATATCTAACAAGTAATATCTAACAATACACACAATCTAAAGTAAAGGAATGGGATTAAGAATATATATATATATATATAAATAGCTAGATCTATAGGTGATTCCTATAATAGAAAATGTGTATACTTTTGTAGACCATTTTCTTGCAGGCCTAGAAAGTCCCTATCAATTTTTGAAAGTTGTGAAAAATAGGGACCTTTAAGTTAGATCTAGGTCAAAATGGATCCTTGAGAAGTCCAAAACATATTTTCCAGTTCCCACACTGCTATCATTATCTGCTATTACATACACTAAGTGTACAAAATATTAGGAACACCTGCTCTTTCCATGACATAGACTGACCAGGTGAATCCAGGTGAAAGCTATGATACCCCTCATATGTTTAATAAAATCAAATCAAATGTATTTATATAGCCCTTTGTACATAAGCTGCTGTACAGAAACCCAGCCTAAAACCCCAAACAGCAAGCAATGCAGGTGTAGAAGCACGGTGGCTAGGATAAACTCCCTAGAAAGGACAAAACCAAGGAAGAAACCTAGAGAGGAACCAGGCTATGAGCTCTTCTGGCTGTGCCGGGTGGAGATTATAACAGAACATGGCCAAGATATTCAAATGTTCATAAATGACCAGCATGGTCAAATAATAATAATCACAGTAGTTGTCGAGGGTGCAGCAAGTCAGCACCTCAGGAGTAAATGTCAGTTGGCTTTTCATAGCCAATCATTAAGAGTATCTCTACCGCTCCTGCTGTCTCTAAAGAGTTGAAAACAGCAGGTCTGGGACAGGTAGCACGTCCGGTGAACAGGTCAGGGTTCCATAGCCACAGGCAGAACAGTTGAAACTGGAGCAGCTGCACGGCCAGGTGGACTGGGGACAGCAAGGAGTCATCATGCCAGGTAGTTCTGAGGCATGGTCCTAGGGCTCAGGTCCTCCGAGAGAGAGAAAGAAAGAGAGAAAGAGAGAATTAGAGAGAGCATACTTAAATTCACACAGGACACCAGATAAGACAGGAGACGTACTCCAGATATAACAAACTGACCCTAGCCCCCCGGCACATAAACTACTGGAGGCTGAGACAGGAGGGGTCAGGAGACACTGTGGCCCCATCCGATGATACCCCCGGACAGGGCCAAACAGGAAGGATATAACCCCACCCACTTTGCCAAAGCACAGCCCCCACACCACTAGAGGGATATATTCTATAATCCAATTCAATCAGTGTAGACGAAGGAGAGATTAGGTTAAGGTTAATTAAGTCTTTTTTAGCCTTGAGACAATTGAAACATGGATTGTATATGTGTGCCATTCAGAGGGTGAATGGGCAATACAAAATATTTAACGGGTTGTGGTAGTTGGTGCACACCGGTTTGAGTGTGTAAGCATTGGAGTCAACATGGGCCAGCATCCCTGTGGAACACTTTTGATACCTTGCAGAGTCCATGACCCAATGAATTGAGGCTGTTCTGGGTGTGCAACTCAGTATTAGGAAGGTGTTCCTAATGTTGTGTACACTCGGTGTATACAGTGTAACACTATATAAATGGCTTTCTTAGCTGTCATGTTGACACTTGCATTGTATCGATGGCAATTTGAATGCACAGATATACCGTGATGAGATCCTGAGGCCCATTGTTGTGCCATTCATCTGCCTCCATCACCTCATGTTTCAGCATGTTAATGCATGGCCCATGTCACTAGGATCTGTACAAAATTCCTGGAAGCTGAAAATGTCCCAGTTCTCCCATGGCCTGCATACTCACCAGACATGTAGCCCATTGAGCATGTTTGGGATGCTCTGGATCGACGTGTATGACAGCGTGTTCCAGTTCCCGCCAATATCCAACAACTTCGCACAGCCATTGAAGAGGAGTGGGACAACATTCCACAGGCCACAATCAACAGCCTGATCAACTATATGTGAAGAAGATGTGTCAAGCTACATGAGTCAAATGGTAATCACAGCAGATACTGACTGGTTTTCTGATACATGCCCCTACCTTTTAAGGTATCTGTGACCAACGGAATCATATCTCTATTCCCATTCATGTGAAATCCATAAATTAGGGCCTAATGCATTTAAAAAAAAATGTATTGTTGTTTTTATGTTGAATGACACATCTGGATTCAAAATGTATCACAATTAAATTCAACTTAATCCTAAACCCCTTTCATCATAACCCTAACCCACAACAACATCCAGAGGTTTTCTACCTACGACATGGACCAGGACAGCATGTGAACTGTGCTGATAGTTACCTGGCAGGTTTCTGGTACTACAGGTGCTACAACGTTAACCCCAACGGTGTGTACAGCCAAAAGAGACTGTCTTGGAGGGACATCGGATTCCTCTGGTCGAGAAGAAGCTCTCTGAAGGCGTCGGGCGATTGACATGAATATACAACCTGTAAGTCAAACAGAGTCTTTCACATTATAGTCATAGACATTACTGTGTCATATTCCTCATAATAAGCAGTGATAATGTATTACAATGTAGGCCAGGGTGTCACATGTATTTTGCCCCAGGGGCTGCATTTGGTCTTCACAGAGGTCCAGAGGGCCACACCTGAAATACATTATCTTTCCTTGAAGTCAAAATTTGCCAAAAGTAGTCCTCTGTCCATCACTTTTAGAATTGTGATGCTCCCTGACTGTCATGCTTTGTTCAATGACTATTAACTAGCTGGACATAGTGAAGAGACTATAGATGACTGTTATCTAGCTGGACAGAGGGAAGAGACTATAGATGACTGTTATCTAGAGACTATAGATGACTGTTATCTAGCTGGACAGAGTGTAGAGACTATAGATGACTGTTATCTAGCTGGACAGAGTGAAGAGACTATAGATGACTGTTATCTAGCTGGACATAGTGAAGAGACTATAGATGACTGTTATCTAGCTGGACAGAGGGAAGAGACTATAGATGACTGTTAGGACAGAGTGGAGAGACTATAGATGACTGTTATCTAGCTGGACAGAGTGTAGAGACTATAGATGACTGTTATCTTGCTGGACAAAGTGAAGAGACTATAGATGACTGTTATCTAGCTGGACAGAGTGAAGAGACTATAGATGACTGTTATCTAGCTGGACAGAGGGAAGAGACTATAGATGACTGTTAGGACAGAGTGGAGAGACTATAGATGACTGTTATCTAGAGATTATAGATGACTGTTATCTAGCTGGACATAGTGAAGAGACTATAGATGACTGTTATCAAGCAGAACAGAGTGAAGAGACTATAGATGACTGTTATCTAGAGACTATAGATGACTGTTATCTAGCTGGACAGTGAAGAGACTATAGATGACTGTTATCTAGCTGGACAGAGTGAAGAGACTATAGATGACTGTTATCTAGCTGGACAGAGTGAAGAGACTATAGATGACTGTTATCTAGAGACTATAGATGACTGTTATCAAGCTGAACAGAGTGAAGAGACTATAGATGATTGTTATCAAGCTAAACAGAGTGAAGGGACTATAGATGACTGTTAGGACAGAGTGGAGAGACTATAGATGATTGTTATCAAGCTAAACAGAGTGAAGGGACTATAGATGACTGTTAGGACAGAGTGGAGAGACTATAGATGACTGTTAGGACAGAGTGGAGAGCCTATAGACGATTGTTATCTAGCTGGACAGAGTGAAGAGACTATAGATGACTGTTATCTAGCTGGACAGAGTGTAGAGACTATAGATGACTGTTATCTAGCTGGACATAGTGAAGAGACTATAGATGACTGTTATCTAGCTGGACAGAGTGTAGAGACTATAGATTACTGTTATCAAGCTGGACAGAGTGAAGAGACTACAGATGACTGTTATCTAGCTGGACAGAGTGTAGAGACTATGCTGGACAGAGTGAAGAGACTATAGATGACTGTTATCAAGCTGGACAGAGTGAAGAGACTACAGATGACTGTTATCTAGCTGGACAGAGTGTAGAGACTATGCTGGACAGAGTGAAGAGGCTATAGATGACTGTTATCTAGCTGGACAGAGTGAAGAGACTATAGATGACTGTTATCTAGCTGGACAGAGTGAAGAGACTACAGATGACTGTTATCTAGAGATTATAGATGACTGTTAGCTAACTGGACATAGTGAAAAGACTATAGATGACTGTTATCAAGCTGAACAGAGTGAAGAGACTATAGATGACTGTTATCAAGCTGGACAGAGTGAAGAGACTATAGACGATTGTTATCTAGCTGGACAGAGTGAACGGACTATAGATGACTGTTAGGACAGAGTGGAGAGACTATAGATGACTGTTAGGACAGAGTGGAGAGACTATAGATGACTGTTAGGACAGAGTGGAGAGACTATAGATGACTGTTATCTAGAGATTATAGATGACTGTTATCAAGCTGGACAGAGTGAAGAGACTATAGAGGACTGTTATCAAGCAGAACAGAGTGAAGAGACTATAGATGACTGTTATCTAGAGACTATAGATGACTGTTATCTAGCTGGACAGAGTGAAGAGACTATAGATGACTGTTATCTAGCTGTACAGAGGGAAGAGATTATAGATGACTGTTATCTAGCTGGACAGAGTGAAGAGACTATAGATGACTGTTATCTAGCTGGACAGAGTGAAGAGACTATAGATGACTGTTATCTAGCTGTACAGAGGGAAGAGATTATAGATGACTGTTATCTAGCTGGACAGAGTGAAGAGACTATAGATGACTGTTATCTAGCTGGACATAGTGAAGAGACTATAGATGACCGTTATCTAGCTGGACAGAGTGTAGAGACTATAGATGACTGTTATCTAGCTGGACATAGTGAAGAGACTATAGATGACTGTTATCTAGCTGGACAGAGTGAAGAGACTACAGATGACTTGTTATCTAGCTGGACATTGTGAAGAGACTATAGATGACTGTTAGGACAGAGTGTAGAGCCTATAGATGACTGTTATCAAGCTGAACAGAGTGAAGAGACTATAGATGACTGTTATCAAGCTGAACAGAGTGAAGAGACTATAGATGACTGTTATCTAGCTGGACAGAGTGAAGAGACTGTAAATGTACAGGAGGTCCATTATCATTCCTACACATTTTCAAAATTGGTTTTAGTCCTTTCAATGTCAATTGGGCCACATGAGCACATAGATATGTGTGTACATGGTGTTTAAGCATGTGTGTGTGCTGCCTGTGGCCCCGTTCCAAATGCTTCACAATTCTCTATTGATTGCACTACTTTAGACCAGGGTCCATACGTTTCTGGTCAAAAGTAACGTACTAAATAGTGAATAGGGTGTGTGTACATAGTTGCATGTTTCAACACTGTGGCCCAGTGGTTCCCAATCAGGGGGACTAGGATCCCTGGGGGTACTTGTCCGAACCACAGGGGTTACTGGAGAAGACTCACAGACCATAGGTCTACTCAGGGCCGGTTCCAAGCAGAAGCGACATAAGCTTTTTATTTATCACATCTTTGGGGGAACTCAGTGGGGTCTCAATTTACTATTGTGAGTTAGAATAGTAGAATACATCAGGGGCAATTTAGAAATGTGCTTGTGCATCGCCATTTTTTCTATTGTTATGTCAATCCCTGACAGTCACTCAATGAGCAATGTCAGCTAAATGTTTTTAGATTGGTAGTTAGTCTAGCCAGCCCTGATGTCCAGGGGACCCCCATTGATTTTGTTAGTAATTCTCACTCAGAAATCTTATTAACATGAAACAAGCCATTATAAAATGGTAGAATTGCAGGAAATTAGCTGTAAATGGGTCCCCCAAAACAAATCTCGCTTCGGGCCCCCAAAAGGCTAGTTGGCCCTGGGCCTACTGGTAAAATGCACATGAGTTGGTGGTACAGTTATCGAAAAATGTTGGTAACCACCACTGTAGCCTAGCCTGTACTCTGCATTCCTCCCATTCCACAAAACAGTGTCTCAGCTGCTGTTTGCTTGCTGATAACAACCCTTACAGCAACTGACAGATAGACTGACCTCCTTCCTCTTTCTGTGTCATGGTGTTGAGTAAACACAGGAAGTTAACCTCTGAAGTCTGAAAGCATCTGTAGATAAAGGCTATATCGTTCTGCTATTACAGGATTAGTAAAGGCCCAGTGTACTCCTTTTTTGGATTTTTTTTATATAGATATATTTGTATTTACTGACATTTTTCTTCTTCGATTTGTTTTAGGGGGTTCTGCAGCACCCTCGACAGCCCTGCTTCCCGCGGTTCTGTACATCATTTAAAATGTTGAGTCCTTAATTTAAAAACTGAAGTACCAAAATCAACCTACAGATGTCAGTGTTGCGTGCTATTCTTTGGCTGCAGGCCTTGCTGGCAATCTGAATCTGCTGTCTTTCGTTGAGGAAGCATACAAATGTCGAATCAGGACAGGTAAGATACACATGAAAAGTATGTGCAAAGATTATAGAACAAACGTCTTCCCCTTTTATAAGTGGTATGTTAAAGTTAACGTTAACCGGCAGATGCACGTTGTGCTACCTGTCGTTTTTTTTCCAGTAATGCTGATAGGTGCACTGCTGCTGCGGTTGATTTATGCTACGTTGGCCCAACGTTATTCACGGTGCATGGGCGCTGATGCCAAAAGCGCTGACATTAAGAAAAGTCAAGAAAACAAACGCTGCTGACAACCGTATCCCCGTTTCATCATTTTAGCAAGTCACTTTTGTCTTTGTGCCAACAGCACAATATTGGAGGAAATTAATCCCATAATGGTGTTGACCTTGAAACAGTTTATTGTCCACATTGGCTACTGAGAAAATATATCCAGGGATATATTCAGTGAAACAGGGATGAGATGTATTGTCAGCTTGTCCTCTGTTTAATGGCCACGAGTTTCTCCCTGAACCTGGCCTTCTGTGTTGTCAATTCTAGGGAGCTACTGTGACAGTAAAAGACATATCTTTGCTTTCTTTCATTCACAGGGGTTGATACAAAGAATATATCCTTAGTTCTTCTATACCTTAAGTAGACCTAGTACATCAATAGCAGTGGTCAATACATTTTTTAATGAGCATGGCCTTCTTTCTATTACAGCATATGTGATTACTGTCATTCATTTTCCATTCACCCAGCTCAATGTAACAATGATAGGTTCAGGCTACTACATGATACTTGCATTTGCCCTATACCCATCATGAGGTTGCTACAACCTAACCTACAAACATATATACAGTTGAAGTCAGAAGTTTACATACACCTTAGCCAAATACATTTAAACTCAGATTTTCACCATTCCTGACATTTAATCCAAGTAAAAATGCCCTGTTTTAGGTCAGGTTAGGATCCCCATTTTATTTTAAATCTGCAGGATTTGAATCCCTGGTGGCATAGTGTGTTACTGATGGTAGGCTTTGTTACTTTGGTCCCAGCTCTCTGCAGGTCATTCACTAGGTTCCCCCGTGTGGTTCTGGGATTTTTGCTCACCGTCCTTGTGATCATTTTGACCCCACGGGTTGAGATCTTGCGTGGAGCCCCAGATCGAGGGAGATTATCAGTGGTCTTAAATGTCTTCCATTTCCTATTAATTGCTCCCACAGTTGATTTCTTCAAACCGAGCTGTTTACCTATTGCAGATTCAGTCTTCCCAGCCTGGTACAGGTCTATAATTTTGTTTCTGTTGTCTTTTGACAGCTCTTTGGTCTTGGCCATAGTGGAGTTTGGAGTGTGACTGTTTGAGGTTGTGGACAGGTGTCTTTTATACTGATAACAAGTTCAAACAGGTGCAATTAATACAGGTAACGAGTGGAGGACAGAGGAGCCTCTTAAAGAAGAAGTTACAGGTCTGTGAGAGCCAGAAATCTTGCTTGTTTGTAGGTGACCAAATACTTATTTTCCACCATAATTTGCAAATAAATTCATTAAAAATCCTACAATGTGATTTTCTGGGTTATTTTTCTTCTCATTTTGTCTGTCATAGTTGAAGTGTTCCTATGTTGAAAATTACAGGCCTCTCCCATCTTTTTACGGAGACATGGCTTACTAGGAAAACGCTATCCAGGGCGGTACAGCCAACGGGTTTCTCCACGCATCGCGCCGACAGAAACAAACATCTCTCTGGTAAGAAGAGTGGAGGGGGCGTATGCCTCATGACTAACGGGACATGGTGTGATGAAGGAAACATACAGGAACTCAAATCCTTCTGTTCACCTGATTTAGAATTCCTCACAATCAAATGTAGACCGCATTATCTTCCAAGAGAATTCTCTTCGATTATAATCACAGCCGTATATATCCCCCCCCAAGCAGACACATCGATGGCTCTGAACGAACTTTATTTAACTCTTTGCAAACTGGAAAACATTTATCCGGAGGCTGCATTCATTGTAGCTGGGGATTTTAACAAAGCCAATCTGAAAACAAGACTCCCTAAATTTTATCAGCATATCGATTGCGCAACCAGGGGTGGTAAAACCTTGGATCACTGTTACTCTAACTTCCGCGACGCATATAAGGCCCTGCCCCGCCCCCTTTCGGAAAAGCTGACCACGACTCCATTTTGCTGATCCCTGCCTACAGGCAGAAATTAAAACAAGAGGCTCCCACGCTGAGGTCTGTCCAACGCTGGTCAGACCAAGCTGACTCTACACTCCAAGACTGCTTCCATCACGTGGACTGGGACATGTTTCGTATTGCGTCAGATGGGAATATTGACGAATACGCTGATTCGGTGTGCGAGTTCATTAGAACGTGCGTCGAAGATGTCGTTCCCATAGCAACGATAAAAACATTCCCTAACCAGAAACCGTGGATTGATGGCAGCATTCGCGTGAAACTGAAAGCGCGAACCACTGCTTTTAATCAGGGCAAGGTGTCTGGCAACATGACTGAATACAAACAGTGCAGCTATTCCCTCCGTAAGGCTATCAAACAAGCTAAGCGTCAGTACAGAGACAAAGTGGAATCTCAATTCAATGGCTCAGACACAAGAGGCATGTGGCAGGGTCTACAGTCAATCACGGACTACAAGATGAAATCCAGCCCAGTCACGGACCAGGATGTCTTGCTCCCAGGCAGACTAAATAACTTTTTGCCCGCTTTGAGGACAATACAGTGCCACTGACACGGCCTGCAACGGAAACATGCAGTCTCTCCTTCACTGCAGCCGAGGTGATTAAGACATTTAAACGTGTTAACCCTCGCAAGGCTGCAGGCCCAGACGGCATCCCCAGCCGCGCCCTCCGAGCATGCGCAGACCAGCTGGCCGGTGTGTTTACGGACATATTCAATCAATCCCTATACCAGTCTGCTGTTCCCACATGCTTCAAGAGGGCCACCATTGTTCCTGTTCCCAAGAAAGCTAAGGTAACTGAGCTAAACGACTACCGCCCCGTAGCACTCACTTCCGTCATCATGAAGTGCTTTGAGAGACTAGTCAAGGACCATATCACCTCCACCCTACCTGACACCCTAGACCCACTCCAATTTGCTTACCGCCCAAATAGGTCCACAGACGATGCAATCTCAACCACACTGCACACTGCCCTAACCCACCTGGACAAGAGGAATACCTATGTGAGAATGCTGTTCATCGACTACAGCTCGGCATTCAACACCATAGTACCCTCCAAGCTCGTCATCAAGCTCGAGACCCTGGGTCTCGACCCCGCCCTGTGCAACTGGGTACTGGACTTCCTGACGGGCCGCCCCCAGGTGGTGAGGGTAGGCAACAACATCTCCTCCCCGCTGATCCTCAACACGGGGCCCCACAAGGGTGCGTTCTGAGCCCTCTCCTGTACTCCCTGTTCACCCACGACTGCGTGGCCACGCACGCCTCCAACTCAATCATCAAGTTTGCGGACGACACAACAGTGGTAGGCTTGATTACCAACAACGACGAGACGGCCTACAGGGAGGAGGTGAGGGCCCTTGGAGTGTGGTGTCAGGAAAATAACCTCACACTCAACGTCAACAAAACTAAGGAGATGATTGTGGACTTCAGGAAACAGCAGAGGGAACACCCCCTATCCACATCGATGGAACAGTAGTGGAGAGGGTAGCTAGTTTTAAGTTCCTCGGCATACACATCACAGACAAACTGAATTGGTCCACTCACACTGACAGCGTCGTGAAGAAGCGCAGCAGCGCCTATTCAACCTCAGGAAGCTGAAGAAATTCGGCTTGTCACCAAAAGCACTCACAAACTTCTACAGATGCACAATCGAGAGCATCCTGGCGGGCTGTATCACCGCCTGGTACGGCAACTGCTCCGCCCTCAACCGTAAGGCTCTCCAGAGGGTAGTGAGGACTGCACAACGCATCACCGGGGGCAAACTACCTGCCCTCCAGGACACCTACACCACCCGTTGTTACAGGAAGGCCATAAAGATCATCAAGGACATCAACCACCCGAACCACTGCCTGTTCACCCCGCTATCATCCAGAAGGCGAGGTCAGTACAGGTGCATCAAAGCTGGGACCGAGAGACTGAAAAACAGCTTCTATCTCAAGGCCATCAGACTGTTAAATAGCCACCACTAACATTGAGTGGCTGCTGCCAACACACTGTCATTGACACTGACCCAACTACAGCCATTTAATAATGGGAATTGATGGGAAATGATGTAAATATATCACTAGCCACTTTAAACAATGCTACCTTATATAATGTTACTTACCCTACATTATTCATCTCATATACATATGTATATACTGTACTCTACAACATCGACTGCATCCTTATGTAACACATGTATCACTAGCCACTTTAACTATGCCACTTTGTTTACTTTGTCTACATACTCATCTCATATGTATATACTGTACTCGATACCATCTACTGTATGCTGCTCTGTACCATCACTCATTCATATATCCTTATGTACATGTTCCTTATCCCCTTACACTGTGTATAAGACAGTAGTTTTGGAATTGTTAGTTAGATTACTTGTTGGTTATCACTGCATTGTCGGAACTAGAAGCACAAGCATTTCGCTACACTCGCATTAACATCTGCTAACCATGTGTATGTGACAAATAAAATTTGATTTGATTTGATTTGATTTGATTTACGTGGGAGAACTTGCACAATTGGTGGCTGACTAAATACTTTTTTGCCCCACTGTATAGCTGTAAGTAGCACATGCAAAAAAAGGTTTTGTTTCTTTGTCCAGTATGAAGGAAGTTAGAATTAATGTTGTGAGTCATTGCAAATTAGCCTTTAGCACAATGCTATCCTGGATCTACGTGCTCTCCTCTTCATACCATTTCCCTTTGCTGTCTGTGACCTGGCAAAAAAACTCTCTACGCCAAACCTTTATACCATAACCGCTAACCACAGCACAGTCTACATTGTTGTCACCATATTAACATTAAACTCAACCAACTAGAACCAATGCGTGTGCAATCATGCAGTACGGTGTACAGCAAGCAGTTTAGCAGCTACACCATTGGTCCCCGGTGGCAATGAATGAATAAAAACGAAAGCTTACCTTGTCTTGGAAGAGTTGCCGAGTTGGAGAGCCTTAGTCAGCTAGATAACATAGTATCCCTCTCTGTTTGATAGCCTTAGTCAGCTAGATAACATAGCACCTCTCTCTGTTTGATAGCCTTAGTCAGCTAGATAACATAGCATCCCTCTCTGTTAGATAGCCTTAGTCAGCTAGATAACATAGCACCTCTCTCTGTTTGATAGCCTTAGCCAGCTATATAACATAGCACCTCTCTCTGTTTGATAGCCTTAGTCAGCTAGATAACATAGCACCTCTCTCTGTTTGATAGCCTTAGCCAGCTAGATAACATAGCATCCCTCTCTGTTAGATAGCCTTAGTCAGCTAGATAACATAGCACCTCTCTCTGTTTGATAGCCTTAGTCAGCTAGATAACGTAGCATCCCTCTCTGTTTGATAGCCTTAGCCAGCTAGCTAACATAGCATCTCTCTCTGTTAGATAGCCTTAGTCAGCTAGATAACATAGCATCCCTCTCTGTTTGAGTCAGGTTTTTGAGTAGGCTAAATTAACTGTTTAGAAGCCTCTTGCACCTAGACTTGTTGCTCCGGGACCGCTTGCCGTGCGGTAGCAGAGAGAACAGTCTATGACTAGGGTGGCTGGAGTCTTTGACAATTTTGGACACCGCCTTGCATAGAGGTCCTGGATGGCAGGAAGCTTGGCCCCAGTGATGTACTGGGTCATACGCACTACCCTCTGTAGTGCCTTACGGTCAGAGGCCAAGCAGTTGCCGTACCAGGCAGTGATGCAACCCGTCAGGATGCTCTCGATGGTGCATCTGTATAATCTTTTGAGGATCAGAGGACCCATGCCAAATCTTTTCAATCTCTTGAGGGGGAATAGGTCTCGTCATGCCCTCTTCACAACTGTGTTGATGTATTTGAACCATGTTAGTTTGTTGGTGATGTGGACACCAAAGAACTTAATGCTCTCAACCTGCTCCACTACTGTTATGCAGGTGAATGAGGACCCAAAAGCGACTTGGCGAAAACAGAGTCTTTATTCCAGTAAAGGAAATATGCAATACTCCTAGACAAATCGGAGCGGTAAACAAAGCATAAAAAACGAATTCCACTCGTAGTGACGAGGACAGACTGGAGACTCGACCATAAGCTGTAGGTTGCCTCGGGAAGGCACCGACCGTAGCAGACTCAGACACCTGCTCACACGCAGCATCTGAGGGAAACACGACACGACAGGGCGAGACAAAGACACAGCACGGTGAACAATATACAAGGATCCGACAGGACAGAAACGGAAGACAAGGGAAGAAATAGGGACTCTAATCAGAGGGCAAGATACGGAACAGGTGTGAAAAGATTAGATGATTGATAGGGGAATAGGAACAGCTGGGAGCGGGAACGGAACGATAGAGAGAAGAGAGAGAGGGAGGGAGAGAGAAAAAAGGGAACGAACCTAATAAGACCAGCAGGGGGAAAACGAACAGAAGGGAAAGCAAAATGACAAGACAATATAAGACAAAACATGACAGTACCCCCCCACTCACCGAGCGCCTCCTGGCGCACTCGAGGAGGAATCCTGGCGGCAACGGAGGAAATCATCAATCAGCGAACGGTCCAGCACGTCCCGAGACGGAACCCAACTCCTCTCCTCAGGACCGTAACCCTCCCAATCCACTAAGTATTGGTGACCCCGTCCCCGAGAACGCATGTCCATGATCCTACGTACCTTGTAAATAGGTGCGCTCGACAAGGACGGGGGGGAGGGAAGACGAACGGGGGTGCGAAGAAAGGGCTTGACACAGGAGACATGGAAGACAGGATGGACGCGACGAAGATGTCGCGGAAGAAGCAGTCGCACAGCGACAGGATTGACGACCTGGGAGACACGGAACGGACCAATGAACCGCGGAGTCAACTTACGAGAAGCTGTCGTAAGGGGAAGGTTGCGAGTGGAAAGCCACACTCTCTGGCCGCAACAATACCTAGGACTCTTAATCCTACGTTTATTGGCGGCTCTCACAGTCTGTGCCCTGTAACGGCAAAGTGCAGACCTCACCCTCCTCCAGGTGCGCTCACAACGTTGGACAAACGCTTGAGCGGAGGGAACGCTGGACTCGGCAAGCTGGGATGAGAACAGAGGAGGCTGGTAACCCAGACTACTCTGAAACGGAGATAACCCGGTAGCAGACGAAGGAAGCGAGTTGTGAGCGTATTCTGCCCAGGGGAGCTGTTCTGCCCAAGACGCAGGGTTTCTAAAAGAAAGGCTGCGTAGTATGCGACCAATCGTCTGATTGGCCCTTTCTGCTTGACCGTTAGACTGGGGATGAAACCCGGAAGAGAGACTGACGGACGCACCAATCAAACGACAGAACTCCCTCCAAAACTGTGACATGAATTGCGGACCTCTGTCTGAAACGGCGTCTAACGGGAGGCCATGAATTCTGAACAAATTCTCGATGATGATTTGTGCCGTCTCCTTAGCGGAAGGAAGCTTAGCAAGGGGAATGAAATGTGCCGCCTTAGAGAACCTATCGACAACCGTAAGAATCACAGTCTTCCCCGCAGACAAAGGCAGACCGGTAATGAAGTCTAAGACGATGTGAGACCATGGTCGAGAAGGAATGGGAAGCGGTCTGAGACGACCGGCAGGAGGAGAGTTACCTGACTTAGTCTGCGCGCAGTCCGAACAAGCAGCCACGAAACGGCGCGTGTCACGCTCCTGAGTAGGCCACCAAAAGCGCTGGCGAATAGAAGCAAGAGTACCTCAAACGCCGGGATGACCAGCTAACTTGGCAGAGTGAGCCCACTGAAGAACAGCCAGACGAGTAGAAACAGGAACGAAAAGAAGGTTACTAGGACAAGCGCGCGGCGACGCAGTGTGCGTGAGTGCTTGCTTAACCTGTCTTTCAATTCCCCAGACTGTCAACCCGACAACACGCCCATAAGGAAGAATCCCCTCGGGATCAGTAGAAGCCACAGAAGAACTAAAGAGGCGGGATAAGGCATCAGGCTTGGTGTTCTTACTACCCGGACGGTAAGAAATCACAAACTCGAAACGAGCGAAAAACAACGCCCAACGAGCTTGACGTGCATTAAGTCGTTTGGCAGAACGGATGTACTCAAGGTTCTTATGGTCTGTCCAAACGACAAAGGAACGGTCGCCCCCTCCAACCACTGTCGCCATTCGCCTAGGGCTAAGCGGATGGCGAGCAGTTCGCGGATTACCCACATCATAGTTGCGTTCCGATGGCGACAGGCGATGAGAAAAATAAGCGCAAGGATGAACCTTATCGTCAGACTGGAAGCGCTGGGAAAGAATGGCTCCCACGCCTACCTCTGAAGCGTCAACCTCGACAATGAATTGTCTAGTGACGTCAGGAGTAACGAGGATAGGAGCGGACGTAAAACGTTCTTTGAGAAGATCAAAAGCTCCCTGGGCGGAACCGGACCACTTAAAACACGTCTTGACAGAAGTAAGAGCTGTGAGAGGGGCAGCAACTTGACCGAAATTACGAATGAAACGCCGATAGAAATTAGCGAAACCTAGAAAGCGCTGCAACTCGACACGTGACCTAGGAACGGGCCACTCACTGACAGCTTGGACCTTAGCGGGATCCATCTGAATGCCTTCAGCGGAAATAACAGAACCGAGAAAAGTAACGGAGGAGACATGAAAAGAGCACTTCTCAGCCTTCACGTAGAGACCATTCTCTAAAAGGCGCTGCAGTACACGTCGAACGTGCTGAACATGAATCTCGAGTGACGGTGAAAAAAATCAGGATATCGTCAAGGTAGACAAAAACAAAGATGTTCAGCATGTCTCTCAGAACATCATTAACTAATGCCTGAAAAACAGCTGGTGCATTGGCGAGACCAAACGGCAGAACCCGGTACTCAAAATGACCTAACGGAGTGTTAAACGCCGTTTTCCACTCGTCCCCCTCTCTGATGCGCACGAGATGGTAAGCGTTACGAAGGTCCAACTTAGTAAAGAACCTGGCTCCCTGCAGAATCTCGAAGGCTGATGACATAAGGGGAAGCGGATAACGATTCTTAACCGTTATGTCATTCAGCCCTCGATAATCCACGCAGGGGCGCAGAGTACCGTCCTTCTTCTTAACAAAAAAAACCCCCGCCCCGGCAGGAGAGGAAGAAGGCACAATGGTGCCGGCGTCAAGAGACACAGACAAATAATCCTCGAGAGCCTTACGTTCGGGAGCCGACAGAGAGTATAGTCTACCCCGAGGAGGAGTGGTCCCCGGAAGGAGATCAATACTACAATCATACGACCGGTGAGGAGGAAGGGAGTTGGCTCTGGACCGACTGAAGACCGTGCGCAGATCATGATATTCCTCCGGCACTCCTGTCAAATCGCCAGGTTCCTCCTGAGAAGTGGGGACAGAAGAAACGGGAGGGATTGCAGACATTAAACACTTCACATGACAAGAAACGTTCCAGGATAGGATAGAATTACTAGACCAATTAATAGAAGGATTATGACATACTAGCCAGGGATGACCCAAAACAACAGGTGTAAAAAGTGAACGAAAAATCTAAAAGGAAATAGTCTCACTGTGGTTACCAGATACTGTGAGGGTTAAAGGTAGTGTCTCATATCTGATACTGGGAGATGACTACCATCTAAGGCGAACATGGGCGTAACTGTCTCTAACTGTCTGAAAGGAATGTCATGTTTCCGAACCCATGCTTCGTCCATAAAACAACCCTCAGCCCCAGAGTCTATCAAGGCACTGCATGTAGCACCCGAACCGGTCCAGCGTAGATGGACCGACATAGTAGTACAGGATCTTGATGGAGAGACCTGAGTAGTAGCGCTCACCAGTAGCCCTCCGCTTACTGATGAGCTCTGGCTTTACTGGACATGAATTGACAAAATGTCCAGCAAGTCCGCAATAGAGGCACAGGCGGTTGGTGATCCTCCGTTCCCTCTCCTTAGTCGAGATGCGAATACCTCCCAGCTGCATGGGCTCAGTCTCTGAGCCAGAGGAGGGAGATGGTTGCGTGCGGAGCGGGAAACACTGTTAACGTGAGCTCTCTTCCACGAGCTCGGTGACGAAGATCTACCCGTCGTTCTATGCGGATGGCGAGAGCAATCAAAGAGTCCACACTGGAAGGAACCTCCCGGGAGAGAATCTCATCTTTAACCTCTGCGTGGAGTCCCTCCAGAAAACGAGCGAGCAGCGCCGGCTCGTTCCAGTCACTAGAGGCAGCAAGAGTGCGAAACTCTATAGAGTAATCCGTTATGGATCGATCACCTTGACATAGGGAAGCCAGGGCCCTAGAAGCCTCCCTACCAAAAACTGAAGGATCAAAAACCCGAATCATCTCTTCTTTAAAGTTCTGGTAATTGTTAGAACAATCAGCCCTTGCCTCCCAGATAGCTGTGCCCCACTCTCGGGCCCGGCCAGTAAGGAGTGATATGACGTAAGCAACCCAAGCTCTCTCTGTAGAGTATGTGTTGGGTTGGAGAGAGAACACAATATCACACTGGGTGAGAAAGGAGCGGCACTCCGTGGGCTGCCCTGAGTAACAAGGTGGGTTATTAACCCTAGGTTCCGGAGGCTCGGCAGTCCAGGAAGTAACAGGTGGCACGAGACGAAGACTCTGGAACTGTCCAGAGAGGTCGGAAACCTGAGCGGCCAGGTTCTCCACGGCATGACGAGCAGCAGACAATTCCTGCTCGTGTCTGCCGAGCATGGCTCCTTGGATCTCGACGACAGTGTTACGAGCGTCTGTAGTCGCTGGGTCCATTCTTTGTTCGGATCCTTCTGTTATGCAGGTGAATGAGGACCCAAAAGCGACTTGGCGAAAACAGAGTCTTTATTCCAGTAAAGGAAATATGCAATACTCCTAGACAAATCGGAGCGGTAAACAAAGCATAAAAAACGAATTCCACTCGTAGTGACGAGGACAGACTGGAGACTCGACCATAAGCTGTAGGTTGCCTCGGGAAGGCACCGACCGTAGCAGACTCAGACACCTGCTCACACGCAGCATCTGAGGGAAACACGACACGACAGGGCGAGACAAAGACACAGCACGGTGAACAATATACAAGGATCCGACAGGACAGAAACGGAAGACAAGGGAAGAAATAGGGACTCTAATCAGAGGGCAAGATACGGAACAGGTGTGAAAAGATTAGATGATTGATAGGGGAATAGGAACAGCTGGGAGCGGGAACGTGTCATGTTTGTCATTTATTGTCATGTCTTGTCCCTGTGCTCCCCATGCTATTCGTTTCCCTCTGCTGGTCTTGTTTGGTTCTATCCCTCTCTCTCCCCCTCCCTCTCTCACTCTCTCGCTCTCTCTTCTCTCTGTCGTTCCGTTCCTGCTCCCAGCTGTTCCTATTCCCCTAATCATCATTTAGTCTTCCCACACCTGTTCCCGATCCTTTCCCCTGATTAGACTCCCTATTTATTCCTTTGTGATCCGTTCCTGTTCCGTCGGTTCCTTGTTTTGTATTCACCATGCTGTGATTGCGTTTCGCCCTGTCCTGTCGTGTTTTTTGCCGTGATTGTGTATCACCCTGTCCTGTCGTGTTTTGTGCCTTCATCAGACGCTGCGTGTGAGCAGGTGTCTCAGTCGACTACGGCCTGCGCCTACCCGAAGCGACCTGCAGTCTGTGGCCGCTTCTCCAGTTGTTTTCCCCTCTACAAATCTAGAGGATTTCAGTTATTCCGTTTTGTACATTAATAAACTCTGTATCTGTTAAGTCGCGTTTGGGTCCTCTTTCACCTGCATGACAGAAGGAACCGACCAAGGAATGGACCCAGCGACTTCAGACGCTCGTTACACTGCCGTCAAGATCCAAGGAGCCATGCTCGGCAGACACGAGCAGGAATTGTCTGCTGCTCGCCATGCCGTGGAGAACCTGGCCGCTCAGGTTTCCGACCTCTCTGGACAGTTCCAGAGTCTACGTCTCGTGCCACCTGTTACTTCCTGGCCTGCCGAGCCTCCAGAACCTAGGGTTAATAACCCACCTTGCTACTCCGGGCAGCCCACTGAGTGCCGCTCCTTTCTCACGCAGTGTGAGATTGTGTTCTCTCTCCAACCCAACACATACTCTAGAGAGAGAGCTCGAGTTGCTTACGTCATTTCACTCCTTACTGGCCGGGCTCGAGAATGGGGCACAGCTATCTGGGAGGCAAGGGCTGATTGCTCTAACAAATTCCAGAACTTTAAAGAGGAGATGATTCGGGTTTTTGACCGTTCAGTTTTTGGTGGGGAGGCTTCTAGGGCCCTGGCTTCCTTATGCCAAGGTGAACGGTCCATAACGGATTATTCCATTGAGTTTCGCACTCTTGCTGCCTCTAGTGAGTGGAACGAGCCGGCGCTGCTCGCTCGTTTTCTGGAGGGACTCCACGCAGTGGTTAAGGATGAGATTCTCTCCCGGGAGGTTCCTTCAGATGTGGACTCTTTGATTGCTCTCGCCATCCGCATAGAACGACGGGTAGATCTTCGTCACCGGGCTCGTGGAAGAGAGCTCGCATCAACGGTGTTTCCCTGCTCCGCATCGCAACCATCTCCCTCCTCTGGCTTTGAGACTGAGCCCATGCAGCTGGGAGGGATTCGCATCTCGACTAAGGAGAGGGAACGGAGGATCACCAACCGCCTGTGCCTCTATTGCGGAGTTGCTGGACATTTTGTTAATTCATGTCCAGTAAGAGGCCAGAGCCCATCAGTAAGCGGAGGGCTACTGGTGAGCGCTACTACTCAGGTCCCTTCATCTAGATCTTGTACTACTATGTCGGTCCATCTACGCTGGACCGGTTCGGGTGCTACATGCAGTGCCTTGATTGACTCTGGGGCTGAGGTTGTTTCATGGACGAAGCATGGGTTCGGAAACATAACATTCCTTTCAGACCGTTAGACAAGCCTACGCCCATGTTTGCCTTAGATGGTAGTCATCTTCCCAGTATCAAATTTGAGACACTACCTTTAACTCTCACAGTATCTGGTAACCACAGTGAGACTATTTCTTTTTGATTTTCCGTTCACCGTTTACACCTGTTGTTTTGGGTCATCCCTGGCTAGTATGTCATAATCCTTCTATTAATTGGTCTAGTAATTCTATCCTATCCTGGAACGTTTCTTGTCATGTGAAGTGTTTAATGTCTGCCATCCCTCCCGTTTCTTCTCTCCCTACTTCTCAGGAGGAACCTGGCGATTTGACAGGAGTGCCGGAGGAATATCATGATCTGCGCACGGTCTTCAGTCGGTCCCGAGCCAACTCCCTTCCTCCTCACCGGTCGTATGATTGTAGTATTGATCTCCTTCCAGGGACCACGCCTCCTCGAGGTAGACTATACTCTCTGTCGGCTCCCGAACGTAAGGCTCTCGAGGATTATTTGTCTGTGTCTCTTGACGCCGGTACCATAGTGCCTTCTTCTTCTCCGGCCGGGGCGGGGTTCTTTTTGTTAAGAAGAAGGACGGTACTCTGCGCCCCTGCGTGGATTATCGAGGGCTGAATGACATAACGGTTAAGAATCGTTATCCGCTTCCCCTTATGTCATCAGCCTTCGAGATTCTGCAGGGAGCCAGGTGCTTTACTAAGTTGGACCTTCGTAACGCTTACCATCTCGTGCGCATCAGAGAGGGGGACGAGTGGAAAACGGCGTTTAATACTCCGTTAGGGCATTTTGAGTACCGGGTTCTGCCGTTCGGTCTCGCCAATGCGCCAGCTGTTTTTCAGGCATTAGTTAATGATGTTCTGAGAGACATGCTGAACATTTTTGTTTTTGTCTATCTTGACGATATCCTGATTTTTTCTCCGTCACTCGAGATTCATGTTCAGCACGTTCGACGTGTTCTACAGCGCCTTTTAGAGAATTGTCTCTACGTAAAGGCTGAGAAGTGCTCTTTTCATGTCTCCTCCGTTACTTTTCTCGGTTCCGTTATTTCCGCTGAAGGCATTCAGATGGATTCCGCTAAGGTCCAAGCTGTCAGTGATTGGCCCGTTCCAAGGTCACGTGTCGAGTTGCAGCGCTTTTTAGGTTTCGCTAATTTCTATCGGCGTTTCATTCGTAATTTCGGTCAAGTTGCTGCCCCTCTCACAGCTCTTACTTCTGTCAAGACGTGTTTTAAGTGGTCCGGTTCCGCCCAGGGAGCTTTTGATCTTCTAAAAGAACGTTTTACGTCCGCTCCTATCCTCGTTACTCCTGACGTCACTAGACAATTCATTGTCGAGGTTGACGCTTCAGAGGTAGGCGTGGGAGCCATTCTATCCCAGCGCTTCCAGTCTGACGATAAGGTTCATCCGTGCGCTTATTTTTCTCATCGCCTGTCGCCATCTGGGCGCAACTATGATGTGGGTAACCGTGAACTGCTCGCCATCCGCTTAGCCCTAGGCGAATGGCGACAGTGGTTGGAGGGGGCGACCGTTCCTTTTGTCGTTTGGACAGACCATAAGAACCTTGAGTACATCCGTTCTGCCAAACGACTTAATGCCCGTCAAGCTCGTTGGGCGTTGTTTTTCGCTCGTTTCGAGTTTGTGATTTCTTACCGTCCGGGTAGCAAGAACACCAAGCCTGATGCCTTATCCCGTCTGTTTAGTTCTTCTGTGGCTTCTACTGATCCCGAGGGATTCTTCCTTATGGGCGTGTTGTCGGGTTGACAGTCTGGGGAATTGAAAGACAGGTTAAGCAAGCACTCACGCACACTGCGTCGCCGCGCGCTGTCCTAGTAACCTCCTTTTCGTTCCTGTTTCCACTCGTCTGGCTGTTCTTCAGTGGGCTCACTCTGCCAAGTTAGCTGGTCATCCCGGTGTTCGAGGCACTCTTGCGTCTATTCGCCAGCGCTTTTGGTGGCCGACTCAGGAGCGTGACACGCGCCGTTTCGTGGCTGCGTGTTCAGACTGCGCGCAGAAGAAGTCTGGTAATTTTTTTCTGCTTCTGCTCCTGGTCTTGCTGGGTCTCAGTCTGTTCCCTGCCATCGCATCTCTCCTGTTCTTGTCCCTGCCCTTGCTGTGTCTCAGTCTGTCCCTAGTTCTCATTTTTTTTTTAGAGTAGTACCCTAGTTTCCCTTTTTATCGTTTTTCGTTACGGTCCTGAGGAGAGGAGTTGGGTTCTTTCTCGGGACGTGCTGGACCGTTTGATCTATGATTTCCTCCGTTGCCGCCAGTGTTCCTCCTCGAGAGCGCCAGGAGGCGCTCGGTGAGTGGGGGGGTACTGTCATGTTTGTCATTTATTGTCATGTCTTGTCCCTGTGCTCCCCATGCTATTCGTTTCCCTCTGCTGGTCTTGTTTGGTTCTATCCCTCTCTCTCCCCCTCCCTCTCTCACTCTCTCGCTCTCTCTTCTCTCTGTCGTTCCGTTCCTGCTCCCAGCTGTTCCTATTCCCCTAATCATCATTTAGTCTTCCCACACCTGTTCCCGATCCTTTCCCCTGATTAGACTCCCTATTTATTCCTTTGTGATCCGTTCCTGTTCCGTCGGTTCCTTGTTTTGTATTCACCATGCTGTGATTGCGTTTCGCCCTGTCCTGTCGTGTTTTTGCCGTGATTGTGTATCACCCTGTCCTGTCGTGTTTTGTGCCTTCATCAGACGCTGCGTGTGAGCAGGTGTCTCAGTCGACTACGGCCTGCGCCTACCCGAAGCGACCTGCAGTCTGTGGCCGCTTCTCCAGTTGTTTTCCCCTCTACAAATCTAGAGGATTTCAGTTATTCCGTTTTGTACATTAATAAACTCTGTATCTGTTAAGTCGCGTTTGGGTCCTCTTTCACCTGCATGACAGAACGGAACGATAGAGAGAAGAGAGAGAGGGAGGGAGAGAGAAAAAAGGGAACGAACCTAATAAGACCAGCAGGGGGAAAACGAACAGAAGGGAAAGCAAAATGACAAGACAATATAAGACAAAACATGACAACTACAGCAACACAGTATGTTTTAATGAGTTACTTGGTGACGTGAATATATTTACTATAGTTCTACCTAAACAGGATACCTTGTCTCACCGGTTCACTATTTTATTATTCTGAAATTCACTGAGTAGGATGGTCCTCCCCTTCCTTCTCCGAGGAGCCTCCACTGATCAATAGAGTTGAGAACACCAACTATCAGTCACAGGATCATTTAAATTGATGCCTTCTATAGCAACAGGCGGTCCATTACCATTCCTTCTATAGCAACGGGGCCAATCCATTACCATGCCTTCTATAGCACGGGCGATCCATTACCATGCCTTCTATAGCAACGGGCGGTCCATTACCATTCCTTCTATAGCACTATAACGGGCGATCCATTACCATGCCTTCTATTGCAACGGGCCGATCCATTACCATGCCTTCTATTGCAACGGGCCGATCCATTACCATGCCTTCTATAGCAACGGGCCAATCCATTACCATGCCTTCTATAGCAACGGGCCGGTCCATTACCATGCCTTCTATAGCAACGGGCCGATCCATTACCATTCCTTCTATAGCAACGGGCCGATCCATTACCATTCCTTCTATAGCAACGGGCCGATCCATTACCATGCCTTCTATAGCAACGGGCCGATCCATTACCATGCCTTCTATTGCAACGGCACGATCCATTACCATGCCTTCTATAGCAACGGGCCGATCCATTACCATGCCTTCTATAGCAACGGGCCGATCCAATACCATGCCTTCTATAACAACGGGCCGATCCATGACCATTCCTTCTATAGCAACGGGCGATCCATTACCATGCCTTCTATAGCAATGGGCGATCCATTACCATGCCTTCTATAGCAACGGGCGATCCATTACCATGCCTTCTATAGCAACGGGCGATCCATTACCATGCCTTCTATAACGGGCGATCCATTACCATGCCTTCTATAGCAACGGGCGATCCATTACCATGCCTTCTATAGCAACGGGCGATCCATTACCATGCCTTCTATAGCAACGGGCCGATCCATTACCATGCCTTCTATAGCAACGGGCCGATCCATTACCATCCCTTCTATAGCAACGGGCCGATCCATTACCATGCCTTCTATAGCAACGGGCCGATCCATTACCATGCCTTCTATAGCAACGGCTTGGGACTCAGAACAGAATAACATCAACAGAACAAAGTGACAGGCGTGGTTTGAGTCAGAGAAACATCACATTGGGGTCCAGAAAGTGGCTTTTCAGTTGAATGCATTCAGTTGTACAAATGACGAGGTATCCCCCTTTCCCCTTTATTATCTGATAACTGCATTTCGGTGCACTGATCACACCAGTCACCATCCCTCCTCCTGATCACTGATCACACCAGTCACCATCCCTCCCCCTGATCACTGATCACACCAGTCACCATCCCTCCTCCTGATTACTGATCACACCAGTCACCATCCCTCCTCCTGATCATTCACACCAGTCACCATCCCACCTCCCGATCACTCACACCAGTCACCATCCCTCCTCCCGATCACTCACACCAGTCACCATCCCTCCTCCCGATCACTCACACCAGTCACCATCCCTCCTCCTGATCACTGATCACACCAGTCACCATCCCTCCTCCTGATCATTCACACCAGTCACCATCCCTCCTCCCGATCACTCACACCATTCACCATCCCTCCTCCCGATCACTCACACCAGTCACCATCCCTCCTCCCGATCACTCACACCAGTCACCATCCCTCCTCCCGATCACTCACACCAGTCACCATCCCTCCTCCCGATCACTGATCACACCAGTCACCATCCCTCCTCCCGATCACTGATCACACCAGTCACCATCCCTCCTCCCGATCACTGATCACACCAGTCACCATCCCTCCTCCCGATCACTGATCACACCAGTCACCATCCCTCCTCCTGATCACTGATCACACCAGTCACCATCCCTCCTCTTGATCATTCACACCAGTCACCATCCCTCCTCCTGATCACTGATCACACCAGTCACCATCCCTCCTCCTGATCATTCACACCAGTCACCATCCCTCCTCCCGATCACTCACACCAGTCACCATCCCTCCTCCCGATCACTGATCACACCAGTCACCATCCCTCCTCCTGATCACTGATCACACCAGTCACCATCCCTCCTCCCGATCACTCACACCAGTCACCATCCCTCCTCCCGATCACTCACACCAGTCACCATCCCTCCTCCCGATCACTGATCACACCAGTCACCATCCCTCCTCCTGATCACTGATCACACCAGTCACCATCCCTCCTCCCGATCACTCACACCAGTCACCATCCCTCCTCCCGATCACTCACACCAGTCACCATCCCTCCTCCTGATCACTGATCACACCAGTCACCATCCCTCCTCCCGATCACTCACACCAGTCACCATCCCTCCTCCCGATCACTCACACCAGTCACCATCCCTCCTCCTGATCACTGATCACACCAGTCACCATCCCTCCTCCCGATCACTCACACCAGTCACCATCCCTCCTCCTGATCATTCACACCAGTCACCATCCCTCCTCCCGATCACTCACACCAGTCACCATCCCTCCTCCCGATCACTCACACCAGTCACCATCCCTCCTCCTGATCACTGATCACACCAGTCACCATCCCTCCTCCTGATCACTGATCACACCAGTCACCATCCCTCCTCCTGATCACTGATCACACCAGTCACCATCCCTCCTCCTGATCACTGATCACACCAGTCACCATCCCTCCTCCCGATCACTCACACCAGTCACCATCCCTCCTCCCGATCACTCACACCAGTCACCATCCCTCCTCCTGATCACTGATCACACCAGTCACCATCCCTCCTCCTGATCACTCACACCAGTCACCATCCCTCCTCCCGATCACTCACACCAGTCACCATCCCTCCTCCCGATCACTCACACCAGTCACCATCCCTCCTCCTGATCACTGATCACACCAGTCACCATCCCTCCTCCTGATCACTCACACCAGTCACCATCCCTCCTCCTGATCACTGATCACACCAGTCACCATCCCTCCTCCTGATCACTGATCACACCAGTCACCATCCCTCCCCCTGATCACTGATCACACCAGTCACCATCCCTCCTCCTGATCACTGATCACACCAGTCACCATCCCTCCTCCTGATCACTGATCACACCAGTCACCATCCCTCCTCCTGATCACTGATCACACCAGTCACCATCCCTCCTCCTGATCACTCACACCAGTCACCATCCCTCCTCCTGATCACTGATCACACCAGTCACCATCCCTCCTCCTGATCACTGATCACACCAGTCACCATCCCTCCTCCCGATCACTCACACCAGTCACCATCCCTCCTCCCGATCACTCACACCAGTCACCATCCCTCCTCCTGATCACTGATCACACCAGTCACCATCCCTCCTCCTGATCACTCACACCAGTCACCATCCCTCCTCCCGATCACTCACACCAGTCACCATCCCTCCTCCCGATCACTCACACCAGTCACCATCCCTCCTCCTGATCACTGATCACACCAGTCACCATCCCTCCTCCTGATCACTCACACCAGTCACCATCCCTCCTCCCGATCACTCACACAAGTCACCATCCCTCCTCCCGATCACTGATCACACCAGTCACCATCCCTCCTCCTGATCACTCACACCAGTCACCATCCCTCCTCCCGATCACTCACACAAGTCACCATCCCTCCTCCCGATCACTCACACCAGTCACCATCCCTCCTCCCGATCACTCACACCAGTCACCATCCCTCCTCCCGATCACTCACACAAGTCACCATCCCTCTTCAGATTGAACTAATCAAATTTAACTAATCAAGAGCTTTATGATTAGTTGATTTGAGGGATGTTAGTGTAATGTTGGAACAAAAGCCTGCACGCCCAATGGCTTTCCAGGTTCAGTACTGAAGAACATTGCGGCCTAGACTGTAGCCTAAAAATGGATTCAGTTCGGAAATGTGCACAGGAAAAACAGTGGTCATTGCCAGTATTGAGATGGCAACGCCCTGAAACGATAAGCTAGGCTTTGGCATCTTTGGAAAGGCATTATTATTAAGGGTCTTCATATTCATACACTTCACCAACTCTTATCTTTCAGCACCCAGACAACATCTTTAGCTAAATATTTCTCCAGAAATAAATATGTCTCCAGCAACCCAAGCTTTAACCCATGTGATGTTGTGAAGTGATAGTAATTGTGGCCGTAACTTCTTGCCCCGTCAACAGTGACACCTTAGATCACTCTGATGAAAATGTCTTGGGGTGGAAATTCAATATTGATCGTAAAATCTAAAGATAGTTCCCAAAGGGTCAAGGGATCATTTCTCTGAGCATTTGATACATAGAAGATCTGGCATATAAGGCAATTCTACTGCCATTGAAAACCATTAACTTGAACTATAAAGCATTGTTGTCATGGTTTTAAGGCCTCATAAACTGTTTTCTAATCACCGCCAGTGTGTCACATCTGCTCCTGCCACGCCCTTTAGTGCTCATCCGGTGTCTCCTTGACCTGCCACCACTCCCCCAGTGCTCTCTCCCTTTCCCTCTGTGTGTGTGTGTGTGTGTGTGTGTGTGTGTGTGTGTGTGTGTGTGTGTGTGTGTGTGTGTGTGTGTGTGTGTGTGTGTGTGTGTGTGTGTGTGTGTGTGTGTGTGTGTGTGTGTGTGTGTGCGTGTGTGCGTGTGCGTGGGATTGTGTGGGCGGAGACAGGTGTGCTGGAGTCAGAGCAGATCCCCACCAGCTGCAACCTGTTCCATAATCAAGACCTCTACAAATACTCAGTCCTGCCACTTCCACACTGCCAGATCGTAATCTCTGCACAGTCAGTCCATGTTTCTAGCCGTTAGTTCCTGTTTTCCCTTGCCTGAAGCTGTTTTCCCTTGCCTGAAGCTGTTTTCCCTTGAAGCTGTTTTCCCTTGCCTGAAGCTGTTTTCCCTTGCCTGAAGCTGTTTTCCCTTGCCTGAAGCTGTTTTCCCTGCCTGAAGCTGTTTTCCCTGCCTGAAGCTGTTTTCCCTTGCCTGAAGCTGTTTTCCCTGCCTGAAGCTGTTTTCCCTTGCCTGAAGCTGTTTTCCCTTGCCTGAAGCTGTTTTCCCTTGCCTGAAGCTGTTTTCCCTTGCCTGAAGCTGTTTTCCCTGCCTGAAGCTGTTTTCCCTGCCTGAAGCTGTTTTCCCTGCCTGAAGCTGTTTTCCCTTGCCTGAAGCTGTTTTCCCTTGCCTGAAGCTGTTTTCCCTGCCTGAAGCTGTTTTCCCTGCCTGAAGCTGTTTTCCCTGCCTGAAGCTGTTTTCCCTTGCCTGAAGCTGTTTTCCCTTGCCTGAAGCTGTTTTCCCTTGCCTGAAGCTGTTTTCCCTGCCTGAAGCTGTTTTCCCTTGCCTGAAGCTGTTTTCCCTGCCTGAAGCTGTTTTCCCTTGCCTGAAGCTGTTTTCCCTTGCCTGAAGCTGTTTTCCCTTGCCTGACACTGTTTTTGTCATGCAGGTGAAAGAGGACCCAAACGCGACTTAACAGAAACAGAGTTTATTAATGTTCAAAACGGAATAACTGAAATCCTCTAGATTTGTAGAGGGGAAAACAACTGGAGAAGCGGCCACAGACTGCAGGTCGCTTCGGTAGGCGCAGGCCGTAGTCGACTGAGACACCTGCTCACACGCAGCGTCTGAAGAAGGCACAAAACACGACAGGACAGGGTGATACACAATCACGGCAAAAAACACGACAGGACAGGGCGAAACGCAATCACAGCATGGAATACAAAACAAGGAACCGATGGAACAGGAACGGATCACAAAGGAATAAATAGGGAGTCTAATCAGGGAAAGGATCGGGAACAGGTGTGGGAAGACTAAATGATGATTAGGGGAATAGGAACAGCTGGGAGCAGGAACGGAACGACAGAGAGAAGAGAGAGCGAGAGAGTGAGAGAGGGAGGGGAGAGAGAGGGATAGAACCAAACAAGACCAGCAGAGGGAAACGAATAGCATGGGGAGCACAGGGACAAGACATGACAATAAATGACAAACATGACAGTACCCCCCACTCACCGAGCGCCTCCTGGCGCACTCGAGGAGGAATCCTGGCGGCAACGGAGGAAATCATCGATGAGCGAACGGTCCAGCACGTCCCGAGACGGAACCCAACTCCTCTCCTCAGGACCGTAACCCTCCCAATCCACTAGGTATTGGTGACCCCGTCCCCGAGAACGCATGTCCATAATTTTATGTACCTTGTAAATAGGTGCGCTCTCGACAAGGACGGGAGGGGGAGGGAAGACGAACGGGGGTGCGAAGAAAGGGCTTAACACAGGAGACATGGAAGACAGGATGGACGCGACGAAGATGTCGCGGAAGAAGCTAGTCGCACAGCGACAGGATTGACGACCTGGGAGACACGGAACGGACCAATGAACCGCGGAGTCAACTTACGAGAAGCTGTCGTAAGAGGAAGGTTGCGAGTGGAAAGCCACACTCTCTGGCCGCAACAATACCTTGGACTCTTAATCCTGCGTTTATTGGCGGCTCTCACCGTCTGTGCCCTGTAACGGCAAAGTGCAGACCTCACCCTCCTCCAGGTGCGCTCACAACGTTGGACAAACGCTTGAGCGGAGGGAACGCTGGACTCGGCAAGCTGGGATGAGAACAGAGGAGGCTGGTAACCCAGACTACTCTGAAACGGAGATAACCCGGTAGCAGACGAAGGAAGCGAATTGTGAGCGTATTCTGCCCAGGGAGCTGTTCTGCCCAAGACGCAGGGTTCCTGAAAGAAAGGCTGCGTAGTATGCGACCAATCGTCTGATTGGCCCTCTCTGCTTGACCGTTAGACTGGGGATGAAACCCGGAAGAGAGACTGACGGACGCACCAATCAAACGACAGAACTCCCTCCAAAACTGTGACGTGAATTGCGGACCTCTGTCTGAAACGGCGTCTAACGGGAGGCCATGAATTCTGAATACATTCTCAATAATGATTTGTGCCGTCTCCTTAGCGGAAGGAAGTTTAGCGAGGGGAATGAAATGTGCCGCCTTAGAGAACCTATCGACAACCGTCAGAATCACAGTCTTCCCCGCAGACAAAGGCAGACCGGTAATGAAGTCTAAGGCAATGTGAGACCATGGTCGAGAAGGAATGGGGAGCGGTCTGAGACGACCGGCAGGAGGAGAGTTACCCGACTTAGTCTGCGCGCAGTCCGAACAGGCAGCCACGAAACGGCGCGTGTCACGCTCCTGAGTCGGCCACCAAAAGCGCTGGCGAATAGACGCAAGAGTGCCTCGAACACCGGGATGACCCGCTAACTTGGCAGAGTGAGCCCACTGAAGAACAGCCAGACGAGTGGAAACAGGAACGAAAAGGAGGTTACTAGGACAAGCGCGCGGCGACGCAGTGTGCGTGAGTGCTTGCTTAACCTGTCTTTCAATTCCCCAGACTGTTAACCCGACAACACGCCCATAAGGAAGAATCCCCTCGGGATCAGTAGAAGCCACAGAAGAACTAAACAGACGGGATAAGGCATCAGGCTTGGTGTTCTTGCTACCCGGACGGTAAGAAATCACAAACTCGAAACGAGCGAAAAACAACGCCCAACGAGCTTGACGGGCATTAAGTCGTTTGGCAGAACGGATGTACTCAAGGTTCTTATGGTCTGTCCAAACGACAAAAGGAACGGTCGCCCCCTCCAACCACTGTCGCCATTCGCCTAGGGCTAAGCGGATGGCGAGCAGTTCACGGTTACCCACATCATAGTTGCGCTCAGATGGCGACAGGCGATGAGAAAATAAGCGCAAGGATGAACCTTATCGTCAGACTGGAAGCGCTGGGATAGAATGGCTCCCACGCCTACCTCTGAAGCGTCAACCTCGACAATGAATTGTCTAGTGACGTCAGGAGTAACGAGGATAGGAGCGGACGTAAAACGTTCTTTTAGAAGATCAAAAGCTCCCTGGGCGGAACCGGACCACTTAAAACACGTCTTGACAGAAGTAAGAGCTGTGAGAGGGGCAGCAACTTGACCGAAATTACGAATGAAACGCCGATAGAAATTAGCGAAACCTAAAAAGCGCTGCAACTCGACACGTGACCTTGGAACGGGCCAATCACTGACAGCTTGGACCTTAGCGGAATCCATCTGAATGCCTTCAGCGGAAATAACGGAACCGAGAAAAGTAACGGAGGAGACATGAAAAGAGCACTTCTCAGCCTTTACGTAGAGACAATTCTCTAAAAGGCGCTGTAGAACACGTCGAACGTGCTGAACATGAATCTCGAGTGACGGAGAAAAATCAGGATATCGTCAAGATAGACAAAAACAAAAATGTTCAGCATGTCTCTCAGAACATCATTAACTAATGCCTGAAAAACAGCTGGCGCATTGGCGAGACCGAACGGCAGAACCCGGTACTCAAAATGCCCTAACGGAGTATTAAACGCCGTTTTCCACTCGTCCCCCTCTCTGATGCGCACGAGATGGTAAGCGTTACGAAGGTCCAACTTAGTAAAGCACCTGGCTCCCTGCAGAATCTCGAAGGCTGATGACATAAGGGGAAGCGGATAACGATTCTTAACCGTTATGTCATTCAGCCCTCGATAATCCACGCAGGGGCGCAGAGTACCGTCCTTCTTCTTAACAAAAGAACCCCGCCCCGGCCGGAGAGGAAGAAGGCACTATGGTACCGGCGTCAAGAGACACAGACAAATAATCCTCGAGAGCCTTACGTTCGGGAGCCGACAGAGAGTATAGTCTACCTCGAGGAGGAGTGGTCCCCGGAAGGAGATCAATACTACAATCATACGACCGGTGAGGAGGAAGGGAGTTGGCTCGGGACCGACTGAAGACCGTGCGCAGATCATGATATTCCTCCGGCACTCCTGTCAAATCGCCAGGTTCCTCCTGAGAAGTAGGGACAGAAGAAACGGGAGGGATGGCAGACATTAAACACTTCACATGACAAGAAACGTTCCAGGATAGGATAGAATTACTAGACCAATTAATAGAAGGATTATGACATACTAGCCAGGGATGACCCAAAACAACAGGTGTAAACGGTGAACGGAAAATCAAAAAAGAAATAGTCTCACTGTGGTTACCAGATACTGTGAGGGTTAAAGGTAGTGTCTCAAATCTGATACTGGGAAGATGACTACCATCTAAGGCGAACATGGGCGTAGGCTTATCTAACTCTCTGAAAGGAATGTCATGTTTCCGAACCCATGCTTCGTCCATGAAACAACCCTCAGCCCCAGAGTCTATCAAGGCACTACATGTAGCGCCCGAACCGGTCCAGCGTAGGTGGACCGACAAAGTAGTACAGGACTTTGATGGAGAGACTTGAGTAGTTGCGCTCACCTGTAGCCCTCCGCTTACAGATGAGCTCTGGCTTTTACTGGACATGAATTAACGAAATGTCCAGCAACTCCACAATAGAGGCACAGGCGGTTGGTGATCCTCCGTTCCCTCTCCTTATTCGAGATGCGAATCCCTCCCAGCTGCATGGGCTCAGTCTCAAAGCCAGAGGGGGAGATGGTTGCGATGCGGAGCAGGGAAACACCGTTGATGCGAGCTCTCTTCCACGAGCCCGGTGACGAAGATCTACCCGTCGTTCTATGCGGATGGCGAGAGCAATCAAAGAGTCCACATCTGAAGGAACCTCCCGGGAGAGAATCTCATCCTTAACCACAGCGTGGAGTCCCTCCAGAAAACGAGCGAGCAGCGCCGGCTCGTTCCACTCACTAGAGGCAGCAAGAGTGCGAAACTCAATGGAATAATCCGTTATGGACCGTTCACCTTGGCATAAGGAAGCCAGGGCCCTAGAAGCCTCCCCACCAAAAACTGAACGGTCAAAAACCCGAATCATCTCCTCTTTAAAGTTCTGGAAATCGTTAGAGCAAACAGCCCTTGCCTCCCAGATAGCTGTGCCCCATTCTCGAGCCCGGCCAGTGAGGAGAGAAATGACGTAAGCAACCCGAGCTCTCTCTCTAGAGTATGTGTTGGGTTGGAGAGAGAACACAATCTCACACTGCGTGAGAAAGGAGCGGCACTCAGTGGGCTGCCCGGAGTAGCAAGGTGGGTTATTAACCCTAGGTTCTGGAGGCTCGGCAGGCCAGGAAGTAACAGGTGGCACGAGACGTAGACTCTGGAACTGTCCAGAGAGGTCGGAAACCTGAGCAGCCAGGTTTTCCACGGCCTGGCGAGCAGCGGACAATTCCTGCTCGTGTCTGCCGAGCATGGCTCCTTGGATCTCGACGGCAGTGTAACGAGCGTCTGAAGTCGCTGGGTCCATTCTTTGATCGGTTCCTTCTGTCATGCAGGTGAAAGAGGACCCAAACGCGACTTAACAGAAACAGAGTTTATTAATGTTCAAAACGGAATAACTGAAATCCTCTAGATTTGTAGAGGGGAAAACAACTGGAGAAGCGGCCACAGACTGCAGGTCGCTTCGGGTAGGCGCAGGCCGTAGTCGACTGAGACACCTGCTCACACGCAGCGTCTGAAGAAGGCACAAAACACGACAGGACAGGGTGATACACAATCACGGCAAAAACACGACAGGACAGGGCGAAACGCAATCACAGCATGGAATACAAAACAAGGAACCGATGGAACAGGAACGGATCACAAAG
>NC_060194.1:40314381-40322120 GCF_021184085.1 Oncorhynchus gorbuscha | reverse complement strand
CACCTCTCGTACGAGAGAACTCACAGCTTGCCCCTCACCTCTCGTACGAGAGAACTCACAGCTTGCCCCTCACCTCTCGTACGAGAGAACTCACAGCTTGCCCCTCACCTCTCGTACGAGAGAACTCACAGCTTGCCCCTCACCTCTCGTACGAGAGAACTCACAGCTTGCCCCTCACCTCTCGTACGAGAGAACTCACAGCTAGCCCCTCACCTCTCGTACGAGAGAACTCACAGCTAGCCCCTCACCTCTCGTACGAGAGAACTCACAGCTAGCCCCTCACCTCTCGTACGAGAGAACTCACAGCTTGCCTGTAAGTGCTGTCTGTGATCCTTCCTATTTTTGGCGAGTGGCAGCACACAGCAAAGTATTTTTAAAATTTGATTTATTATAATTTTTTAAAAATTATTTAACTAGGCAAGTCAGTTAAAGAACAAATTCTTATTTTCAATGAGAGCCTAGGAACAGTGGGTTAACTGCCTGTTCAGGGGCAGAACGACAGATTTGTACCTTTTCAGCTTGGGGGTTTGAACTTGCAACTTTCTGATTTACTAGACCAACGCTCTAACCACTAGGCTACCCTTGCTGTGAGTTATAAGCTAGGAATCTCAACAGTTTGTGCCATCTTCACAGAAGTGTACCAGGCTATCTGGCATGTCCTGAAAGAGGATTTTGGGGACTTCTCGCCAGAGAGTTTGGGGATCGTGCAGGAGCTGTTGACTGAAAAAAGTATTCCCCCTATTCGCGTCTGAGCTCCGGCAAACTCAGGCAGCGAGTACTACAACATCACAGGCTTTTTCTCAATGGTTCTGATGGTAGTCTGCTACGAAAGGTACCGCTTCACCATGATCAACGTGTGAGCATATGGTTGCAATCTTCTAACGAAGCAAGTTTGGCTCATCCTGCCGCTACCAAGGCCAGAGTGCTTGTCGGTGACATGAAACAACAATACAAATGTAACAGCACAACAGAACAGATAAACCATTTTCTTTGGTGCCTTCTCATTTTAAACACCAGTGGTGCAACTCGTGCTTTATAACTGAACCAAAACAGTGGAATGAGGGACTGAACCAAAACAGTGGAATGAGGGACTGAACCAAAACAGTGGAATGAGGGACTGAACCAAAACAGTGGAATGAGAGACTGAACCAAAACAGTGGAATGAGGGACTGAACCAAAACAGTGGAATGAGGGACTGAACCAAAACAGTGGAATGAGGGACTGAACCAAAACAGTGGAATGAGGGACTGAACCAAAACAGTGGCATGAGGGACTGAACCAAAACAGTGGAATGAGAGACTGAACCAAAACAGTGGAATGAGGGACTGAACCAAAACAGTGGCATGAGGGACTGAACCAAAACAGTGGAATGAGAGACTGAACCAAAACAGTGGAATGAGGGACTGAACCAAAACAGTGGAATGAGGGACTGAACCAAAACAGTGGAATGAGGGCCTGAACCAAAACAGTGGCATGAGGGACTGAACCAAAACAGTGGAATGAGGGACTGAACCAAAACAGTGGAATGAGGGACTGAACCAAAACAGTGGAATGAGGGACTGAACCAAAACAGTGGAATGAGGGACTGAACCAAAACAGTGGAATGAGGGCCTGAACCAAAACAGTGGCATGAGGACTGAACCAAAACAGTGGAATGAGGGACTGAACCAAAACAGTGGAATGAGGGACTGAACCAAAACAGTGGAATGAGGGACTGAACCAAAACAGTGGAATGAGGGCCTGAACCAAAACAGTGGCATGAGGGACTGAACCAAAACAGTGGAATGAGGGACTGAACCAAAACAGTGGAATGAGGGACTGAACCAAAACAGTGGAATGAGGGACTGAACCAAAACAGTGGAATGAGGGACTGAACCAAAACAGTGGAATGAGAGACTGAACCAAAACAGTGGAATGAGAGACTGAACCAAAACAGTGGAATGAGGGACTGAACCAAAACAGTGGAATGAGGGACTGAACCAAAACAGTGGAATGAGGGACTGAACCAAAACAGTGGCGTGGGGGACTGAACCAAAACAGTGGCATGAGGGACTGAACCAAAACAGTGGAATGAGGGACTGAACCAAAACAGTGGAATGAGGGACTGAACCAAAACAGTGGCGTGGGGGACTGAACCAAAACAGTGGAATGAGGGACTGAACCAAAACAGTGGTATGAGGGACTGAACCAAAACAGTGGCATGAGGGACTGAACCAAAACAGTGGAATGAGGGACTGAACCAAAACAGTGGAATGAGGGACTGAGCCAAAACAGTGGCATGAGGGACTGAACCAAAACAGTGGAATGAGGGACTGAGCCAAAATGCCGTTTTGCCTGAGGCTGACAATGTCACGCCCCGGTCTTAGTATTTTGTGTTTTCTTTATTATTTTGGTCAGGCCAGGGTGTGACATGGGTTAATTATTGTGGTGTGTTTTGTCTTGTTTTTTTTGTAGGTATTGGATTGTGGTATAGTGGGGTTATCTAGAAAAGTCTATGGTTGCCTGAAGTGGTTCTCAATCAGCGGCAGGTGTTTAATCGTTGTCTCTGATTGGGAACCATATTTAGGCAGCCATATTCTTTGAGTGTTTTGTGGGTGATTGTTCCTGTCTCAGTGTTAGTTTGCACCAGATAAGGCTGTTTAGGTTTTCATGGTTCTTGTTTTGTATTGTTCGTGTTTATTATTTTATTTAACATGTATCAAAATACTCACGCTGCATTTTGGTCCTCCTCTCCTTCACCGGAAGAAAACCGTAACAGACAAACATATAAAGTAGGCTTGCTGTTATGATTTCAGATGTCCTTGATGTACTTTGTTTAAAATGTATTATTTTGTTTATTTTTTGTGTGCATTGTTTTCTGTTTTCTTCTGTCTTCTTTTTTCAAATGTTTGAGGGGAACTGTGGGGGGATCTTGGAGGGTTTGGGTTTCACAAAATTGTGATCATGAAAAAGGAAAGTATGACATTTTATATCACTATCATGCACACACACCATCACACATAAGGATGGCTCTGTTGCAGACAGACTGATACATGTTTGATAGTAGTAGTAGACACCCTCACACATAAGGATGGCTCTGTTGCAGAGAGACTGATACATGTTTGATAGTAGTAGTAGACACCCTCACACATAAGGATGGCTCTGTTGCAGGAAGACTGATACATGTTTGATAGTGGTAGTAGACACCCTCACACATAAGGATGGCTCTGTTGCAGACAGACTGATACATGTTTGATAGTAGTAGTAGTAGATACCCTCACACACAAGGATGGCTCTGTTGCAGACAGACTGATACATGTTTGATAGTGTCTTGATGCTGTAGTATTTGATAGTGTCTTGATGCTGTAGTGTTTGATAGTGTCTTGATGCTGTAGTGTTTGATAGTGTCTTGATGCTGTAGTGTTTGATAGTGTCTTGATGCTGTCGTGTTTGATAGTGTCTTGATGCTGTCGTGTTTGATAGTGTCTTGATGCTGTCGTGTTTGATAGTGTCTTGATGCTGTAGTGTTTGATAGTGTCTTGATGCTGTCGTGTTTGATAGTGTCTTGATGCTGTCGTGTTTGATAGTGTCTTGATGCTGTCGTGTTTGATAGTGTCTTGATGCTGTCGTGTTTGATAGTGTCTTGATGCTGTCGTGTTTGATAGTGTCTTGATGCTGTCGTGTTTGATAGTGTCTTGATGCTGTCGTGTTTGATAGTGTCTTGATGCTGTCGTGTTTGATAGTGTCTTGATGCTGTCGTGTTTGTCCTTCATGTTCTAATACTTTAATGTTACCTCTTGTGTTTTTTGTAATAAATAATTATTTTAAAAAAGTGTATATAATTATAACCCACCCAAAACACTGTATATAATTATAACCCACCCAAAACACTGTATATAATTATAACCCACCCAAAACACTGTATATAATTATAACCCACCCAAAACACTGTATATAATGATAACCCACCCAAAACACTGTATATAATTATAACCCACCCAAAACACCGTATATAAAATATAACCCACCCAAAACACTGTATATAATTATAACCCACCCAAAACACTGTATATAATTATAACCCACCCAAAACACTGTATATAATTATAACCCACCCAAACTAGGCATGTTTGAAAAAATGGAAATGATCAATGAAATTGCCTATTGTGGCAAAGATGCATCCCTAGCAGATTGCTAAATGGTAGTCTTTTTATATGGATAATATTACATCTAGGCAGGCTACTGTTTTTGCCAGGCAAAACTAGAGAAAATGAAACAAGCGATTTCTGGTCACTAATCTGGATTTGTGCACCTGATTTTGAACGCTAATGCTAATGACTGGTCATTGGTCAAAAGTCAAGACAAGCAATTTATTGGTTCTGCAGAGCAGGTTAGATGTTTATGAAATAGGAATATGGTGCAATGCTGTAGGGCCTATGTTACTGACCAGATCATATAGGCAAAGGTATGAATATAAAATACAAATGGTAGGCTATATTTGGTCTATTTAATATATATATGTATGAATTTGTTTCGAAACCCATTCACTGTCGCACTCGCAACCCCCTAAAACATTCTCACTGGTCAAGCTCTCCCGCCCTGTGTTGATTGACAGTTTGCTGGTCCAATCAGAGGGCTGAGGTGTGCATTTCACTTGCCAATCTAGTTTTTTTTTTCTTCAATAGCAATACAGGCTCTGGCTGCGGTAATCTCTGCCGATGGTTTCCACTAGATCGCAGTGCCACAAAGTCAATATTGGTTATCATGAAAATGAATGAAAACAAAAATTTGCTTTTGGTCTTAATTTAGGTTAGGGTTAGGCATAAGGTTAGCAGTGTGGTTAAGGTTTAAAATCATATTTTAAGAAGATCAATTGTAGAAATAGGTGGCTTTGTGGCTGTGACTTTGTGGCTGTGGTAACTAGTGGTAATCCGGTATTCAGGGGAAGTGGAAAGCCAGCCTGTGACAATGACTTCTTCTTTCGGACAGGAACAACAAAGACAATACAGTATGAAGACAGGCAGAAACTGCTTCTCCAATTTTATAGCTAAACTCATCAGGTCTGACTGTCTTCTCGCGCCGTACTGCCCATGTGCAGGCCACCAAAGGTACTCCTTCGATATAAAGTTGTTTTTGACAAATGAAAACGTCAGTTTATCACTTTCACAAGGGTTTGAGTAATAATATGTTATTATGACATTGGCTGGAATCTATTTTGTGCCTTTTGTATTTAGAGAAAATTAACAACTAACAATCACTTCTCTCATTGACTTCTCTATCCCCAAACCACGGCCTGGTCTGCTTAGCAAGCGTTCCCGGAGTCTCGTGATGTTGCGCCTCTGGGTTCAGAAACTCTTTGTTAACAAGACAACGCTCTATCTTAACTCCTCCTCCACATTTACTGGATTGGTTGAACAGTGCAGAAGAGAACCTCCTCCAACCGTCCCGCCCTCCCCCCTTCTCCTCAAGGGATGGAGTTCCAGGCATTTATTTTATGCCTGCTATGTTAGTTTACTGGCTGAGTGGAGATTGATCCACAAAGACTGTGCCACAAAATGAGTTGCAAATGTTATAAAACCTGACCAGATAATGTAAAGCCATCAAGTCAAAGTCAGAGGCTCCAAGTCAATTTATTTAGGAAAAACCTACACCCCTGGTTTTCTGCATTGCTTGCACTTTGGAGTTTTTAGGCTAGGTATTCGTGAAGCACTTTGTGACACCTGCTGATTTAAAAAAAGAAGAAAAAAGGCATTTATAAAATACATTTGATTTAATAAGAGTAATGGCAGTTGTAGGTTAGCTATATCTGTATCTTAGTACCATCTATCAGTGGCTCTGTTGGTCCTGATCTGTTGGGACAACCTTGGAGACGTTGACCTGTCCTGAGATCGAGCACTTGAGCCTTGTCTATATATCTACAGTGTGCTTAGCTCTGGAGAATCGAAGGTGCCTTACAGCCGGTCCCGTCTTGGCTTCTCAGCTGATGGTGTGGACAACAACTGGCTCCATGTGAACTACAATCCCGATGCTCTGTTTCTAGCCTTTTAAAACGCCGATAGGCCTGGTTACGACACGGTTTTGGAAACGTTTGGAATTTAAAGAAAAGATTGAATGTTTGTTTTGTTTTGTTGATCTTCGATTCCCTATACATTTTCCAGAGCGACAGTAAGTGAATTCATCTTAAAGTATCTAAGCAAGACGACTCACGTATCACTGTCATAGTACAGAGGGTAGTGCGTACGGCCCAGTACGTCATAGTACAGAGGAGTAGTGCGTACGGCCCAGTGCGTCATAGTACAGAGGGTAGTGCGTACGGCCCAATCGTCATAGTACAGAGGGTAGTGCGTACGGCCCAGTACGTCATAGTACAGAGGGTAGTGCGTACGGCCCAGTACGTCATAGTACAGAGGGTAGTGCGTACGGCCAGTGCGTCATAGTACAGAGGATAGTGCGTGTACGGCCCAGTACGTCATAGTACAGAGGGTAGTGCGTACGGCCCAGTACATCATTGGGGGCTTCCTGCCTTCCAGGACCTATTTTACTAGTCAGAGTAAGGCCCAGTCACCCAAGTCATAAACTGTTCTCTCTGCTACCGCACGGCAAGTGGTACCGGAGCGCCAAGTCTAGGACCAAAAGGCTCCTTAACAGCTTCTACCCCCCCAAGCCATAAGACTGCTGAACAATTAATCAAATTGTATCCCGGACTATCTACATTGATACATTGATAAGTTTGTTGTAGATTTGAACTCTAAAAGTTGTCGGAGAGTTCCACAGGGATAATGGCCCATGTTGACTCCAATGCTTCCCTCACTTCTCCAGTTGACTGCATGTCCTTTGGGACCATTCTTGATACCACATGGGAAACTGTTGAGTGTGGAAAAACCCAGAAATGTCACAGTTCTTGACACACTCCAACTGGTGTGCCTGGCAGCTAGCCAAAACAGACAGTACGCCACCATTACATTGCAGACAAAATGGCAATAGGCATTAGCTGACCAACAGCGCCACCATGTGGTTAAAAACTAGTTTGAAAGAAAAACGAGGATTTGTATGGTAGCTGACCTGTATGTAGAGGTGTACACTGGGTGGAACAAAACATTTAGGAACACCTGCTCTTTCCATGACACAGACTAACCAGGTAAAAGCTATGACCATTTACTGATGTCACCTGTTAAATCCACTTCAAAGCAGTGTAGATGAAGAGGAGGAGACCGTTTTTAACAAATAGATTTTTATTTCTGTCAAATTTGTTTTAAACCACATGGTGGCACTGTTGGGCATCTAATGTCTATTGCCATTTTGTCTGCAATGTAACGCGGTGTATAAATATATACTATAGTATTATTCTGCATGGTGGGGGGGTGGATTAGATTTGTTCATACTTGTACGTGAACATTTTCTCCTCATGTTGATGTCCCGTCACTTTGCAATAGGTCTGCATATCACTTCACCTTTGAGATGGTCCAAGCATTTTGCAATAGGTCTGCATATCACTTCACCTTTGAGATGGTCCAAGCATTTTGCAATAGGTCTGCATATCACTTCACCTTTGAGATGGTCCAAGCATTTTGCAATAGGTCTGCATATCACTTCACCTTTGAGATGGTCCAGGCATTTTGCAATAGGTCTGCATATCACTTCACCTTTGAGATGGTCCAGGCATTTTGCAATAGGTCTGCATATCACTTCACCTTTGAGATGGTCCAGGCATTTTGCAATAGGTCTGCATAGCACTTCACCTTTGAGATGGTCCAAGCATT
>NC_060194.1:40281761-40314281 GCF_021184085.1 Oncorhynchus gorbuscha | reverse complement strand
CATCTGCACGTCGCTCCAACGGGTAGTATAACTTTTTAACTTTTTCATTATATCTCGGTTTGATTTGTCTTATCTTAGCAATTTCTTCTCAGCTAGCTACATAGCCGTCTTTGTATCAAAGATAATTGCGTAATTATCGTATTTCGCCGTCCTAACGTAGTCTTCACTAGCCAGCTAGCTAACGTCCACTGATTAGCTGCACTGAGAAACTTTACACTCAACTGAACGACTTGATTAGTTTAGTGTTAGCTACCTACATAGCTGTCTTTGCTGTCTTCGTATCATCGTATCATCGTATCCAAGATAATTGTGTTGTTTAGGTTTAGAGTGTGTAGTCTTAGAGTGATTATCTTAATTTACCGAGGTTAGCTAGCCAGCTATTAGTCGTCCTTAACGTAGGTGACTCTGCTAGCTAGCCAACAGCTAGCCAACGCTAGCCAACGTCTTCTGTATAGAACTCAACTACCCGGTCGCATTCACAGGTTGTATCACATTTTCACTTCATTTCATTACAGTACAACGGTTTGATTTGTTTGATCGTAGCTAGCTACTTAGCTAGCTACATAGCCGTCTTTGTATCAAAGATAATTGTGTAGTCTAGAGCGATTTTCTAGGTTCGCTAGCCATCTATTGTCGTTCTTTTAACGCAACGTAACGTAAACAACACTGCTAGCCCCCGAATAGCAACACTGCAGAAACTATTACACTCAACGGAATGACTTGATTAGTGTAGTGTCAACAACGCACCCACTGCCAGCTGGCCTACTTCAGCAGTACTGTATCATTTTAATCATTTTAGTCAATAAGATTCTTGCTACGTAGCTTAACTTTCTGAACATTCGAGACGTGTAGTCCACTTGTCATTCCAATCTCCTTTGCATTAGCGTAGCCTCTTCTGTAGCCTGTCAACTATGTGTCTGTTTATCCCTGTTCTCTCCTCTCTGCACAGACCATACAAACGCTCCTCACCGCGTGGCCGCGGCCACCCTACTCTGGTGGTCCCAGCGCGCACGACCCACGTGGAGTTCCAGGTCTCCGGTAGCCTCTGGAACTGCCAATCTGCGGTCAACAAGGCAGAGTTCATCTCAGCCTATGCCTCCCTCCAGTCCCTCGACTTCTTGGCACTGACGGAAACATGGATCACCACAGACAACACTGCTACTCCTACTGCTCTCTCTTCGTCCGCCCACGTGTTCTCGCACACCCCGAGAGCGTCTGGTCAGCGGGGTGGTGGCACCGGGATCCTCATCTCTCCCAAGTGGTCATTCTCTCTTTCTCCCCTTACCCATCTGTCTATCGCCTCCTTTGAATTCCATGCTGTCACAGTTACTAGCCCTTTCAAGCTTAACATCCTTATCATTTATCGCCCTCCAGGTTCCCTCGGAGAGTTCATCAATGAGCTTGATGCCTTGATAAGCTCCTTTCCTGAGGACGGCTCACCTCTCACAGTGCTGGGCGACTTTAACCTCCCCACGTCTACCTTTGACTCTTTCCTCTCTGCCTCCTTCTTTCCACTCCTCTCCTCTTTTGACCTCACCCTCTCACCTTCCCCCTACTCACAAGGCAGGCAATACGCTCGACCTCATCTTTACTAGATGCTGTTCTTCCACTAACCTCACTGCAACTCCCCTCCAAGTCTCCGACCACTGCCTTGTATCCTTTTCCCTCTCGCTCTCATCCAACACCTCCCACACTGCCCCTACTCGGATGGTATCGCGCCGTCCCAACCTTCGCTCTCTCTCCCCCGCTACTCTCTCCTCTTCCATCCTATCATCTCTTCCCTCCGCTCAAACCTTCTCCCACCTATCTCCTGATTCTGCCTCCTCGACCCTCCTCTCCTCCCTCTCTGCATCCCTTGACTCTCTATGTCCCCTATCCTCCAGGCCGGCTCGGTCCTCCCCTCCCGCTCCGTGGCTCGATGACTCATTGCGAGCTCACAGAACAGGGCTCCGGGCAGCCGAGCGGAAATGGAGGAAAACTCGCCTCCCTGCGGACCTGGCATCCTTTCACTCCCTCCTCTCTACATTTTCCTCCTCTGTCTCTGCTGCTAAAGCCACTTTCTACCACGCTAAATTCCAAGCATCTGCCTCTAACCCTAGGAAGCTCTTTGCCACCTTCTCCTCCCTCCTGAATCCTCCGCCCCCTCCCCCTCCTCCCTCTCTGCAGATGACTTCGTCAACCATTTTGAAAAGAAGGTCGACGACATCCGATCCTCGTTTGCTAAGTCAAACGACACCGCTGGTTCTGCTCACACTGCCCTACCCTGTGCTCTGACCTCTTTCTCCCCTCTCTCTCCAGATGAAATCTCGCGTCTTGTGACGGCCGGCCGCCCAACAACCTGCCCGCTTGACCCTATCCCCTCCTCTCTTCTCCAGACCATTTCCGGAGACCTTCTCCCTTACCTCACCTCGCTCATCAACTCATCCCTGACCGTTGGCTACGTCCCTTCCGTCTTCAAGAGAGCGAGAGTTGCACCCCTTCTGAAAAAACCTACACTCGATCCCTCCGATGTCAACAATTACAGACCAGTATCCCTTCTTTCTTTTCTCTCCAAAACTCTTGAACGTGCCGTCCTTGGCCAGCTCTCCCGCTATCTCTCTCTGAATGACCTTCTTGATCCAAATCAGTCAGGTTTCAAGACTAGTCATTCAACTGAGACTGCTCTCCTCTGTATCACGGAGGCGCTCCGCACTGCTAAAGCTAACTCTCTCTCCTCTGCTCTCATCCTTCTAGATCTATCGGCTGCCTTCGATACTGTGAACCATCAGATCCTCCTCTCCACCCTCTCCGAGTTGGGCATCTCCGGCGCGGCCCACGCTTGGATTGCGTCCTACCTGACAGGTCGCTCCTACCAGGTGGCGTGGCGAGAATCTGTCTCCTCACCACGCGCTCTCACCACTGGTGTCCCCCAGGGCTCTGTTCTTGGCCCTCTCCTATTCTCGCTATACACCAAGTCACTTGGCTCTGTCATAACCTCACATGGTCTCTCTTATCATTGCTATGCAGACGACACACAATTAATCTTCTCCTTTCCCCCTTCTGATGACCAGGTGGCGAATCGCATCTCTGCATGTCTGGCAGACATATCAGTGTGGATGACGGATCACCACCTCAAGCTGAACCTCGGCAAGACGGAGCTGCTCTTCCTCCCGGGGAAGGACTGCCCGTTCCATGATCTCGCCATCACGGTCGACAACTCCATTGTGTCCTCCTCCCAGAGCGCCAAGAACCTTGGCGTGATCCTGGACAACACCCTGTCGTTCTCAACTAACATCAAGGCGGTGGCCCGTTCCTGTAGGTTCATGCTCTACAACATCCGCAGAGTACGACCCTGCCTCACACAGGAAGCGGCGCAGGTCCTAATCCAGGCACTTGTCATCTCCCGTCTGGATTACTGCAACTCGCTGTTGGCTGGGCTCCCTGCCTGTGCCATTAAACCCCTTCAACTCATCCAGAACGCCGCAGCCCGTCTGGTGTTCAACCTTCCCAAGTTCTCTCACGTCACCCCGCTCCTCCGTTCTCTCCACTGGCTTCCAGTTGAAGCTCGCATCCGCTACAAGACCATGGTGCTTGCCTACGGAGCTGTGAGGGGAACGGCACCTCAGTACCTCCAGGCTCTGATCAGGCCCTACACCCAAACAAGGGCACTGCGTTCATCCACCTCTGGCCTGCTCGCCTCCCTACCACTGAGGAAGTACAGCTCCCGCTCAGCCCAGTCAAAGCTGTTCGCTGCCCTGGCCCCCCAATGGTGGAACAAACTCCCTCACGACGCCAGGACAGCGGAGTCAATCACCACCTTCCGGAGACACCTGAAACCCCACCTCTTTAAGGAATACCTAGGATAGGTTAAGTAATCCCTCTCACCCCACCCCCCCCTAAGTTTTAGATGCACTATTGTTAAGTGACTGTCCCACTGGATGTCATAAGGTGAATGCACCAATTTGTAAGTCGCTCTGGATAAGAGCGTCTGCTAAATGACTTAAATGTAAATGTAAATGTCTTAAGGTTAGGCATTAACTGTGAAATCTTAAGGTTAGGCATTAACTGTGAAATCTTAAGGTTAGGCATTAACAGTGAAATCTTAAGGTTAGGCATTAACTGTGAAATCTTAAGGTTAGGCATTAACTCTGAAATCTTAAGGTTAGGCATTAATACCTAGGATAAGTAATCCCTCTCACCCCCCCCCTTTAAGATTTAGATGCACTATTGTAAAGTGACTGTTCCACTCGATGTCTTAAGGTGAATGCACCAATTTGTAAGTCGCTCTGGATAAGAGCGTCTGCTAAATGACTTAAATGTAAATGTAAATGATTGCATATGTGGGTAATTATAATTGTATTTAGCTGCAATAAGTGCTTTCCATAATATACTGATATATATTTAACAGTATTGTGTCTCTAGCTGTATAACCGTTCCTGCTGCTATTTGTTCTGATATACACTTCCGTTCAAAAGTTTGGGGTCACTTAGAAATGTCCTTGTTTTTGAAAGGAAAACATTTTTTTTACCATTAAAATGAACATCAAATTGATCAGAAATACTGTGTTGACATTGTTAATGTTGTAAATGATTATTGTAGCTGGAAACGGCAGATTTTTTTATGGAAAATCTACATCGGAGTACAGAGTCCCATTATCAGCAACCATCACTCCTGTGTTCCAATAACATGCTGTGTTAACTAATCCAAGTTTATCATTTTAAAAGGCTAATTGTTCTTTATAAAACCCTTTTGCAATTATGTTAGCACATCTAAAAACTATGTTCCTGATTAAAGAAGCAATAAAATGGCCTTCTTTAGACTAGATGAGTATCTGGAGCATCAGCATTTGTGGGTTCGATTACAGGCTCAAAATGGCCAGAAACAAAGATCTTCCTTCTGAAACTCGTCAGCCTATTCTTGTTCAGAGAAATGAAGGCTCTTCTATGCGAGAAACTGCCAAGAAACTGAAGATCTCGTACAATGCTGTGTACTACTCCCTTCACAGAACAGCGCAAATTGGCTCTAACCAGAATAGAAAGAGTGGGAGGCCCAGGTGCACAACTGAGCAAGAGTACAAGTACATTAGAGTGTCTTGTTTGAGAAACACCCTCACAAGTCCTCAACTGGCAGCTTCATTAAATAATACCCACAAAACACCAGTCTCAACGTCAACAGTGAAGAGGCGACTCTGGGATGGTGGCCTTCGAGGCAGAGTTGCAAAGAAAAAGCAATATCTCAGACTGGCCAATAAAAAGAAAAGATTAAGATGGGAAAAAGAACACAGACACTGGACAGAGGAACTAGACGCTCTAGTGTACTTGTCCTCTTACTCATCTGCTAACCATGTGTATGTGACCAATAAAATCTGATTTGATTTATTTGTTCCTGGCACCAAACCTGTAAACATTCATGTTAAAACTTAACTTCAGATACTCACCTGGATACACTTCTGCGGGAAACTTGGCAAGAAGATAAACACACAAACACTAAATGTTTCAACAGAAGTCAAGGGGTACATCTACATGAGGTAAAGGAAAAACAAGGTCTGAAAAGTGGTTTCAAGAAATAAAAAGTAAGGAACAAGTTGTTTTTATCACATTGAATATGAACGTTGTAGTAGATTGGAGTGTATTTGCTTGTAAAAAAAAATAATGCAGATAATTATTCATCCAAACAACTTGTCATAAGTCCTTGCCACAGTGTTGCTGCTTGTAGCTGGGGTTAGGTTGGGTTAGAGATGGGGATCGGTGGGGTTAGAGATGGGGTTAGGTTGGGTTAGAGATGAGGTTGGGTTAGAGATGGGGTTAGGTGGGGTTAGAGATGGGGTTAGGTTGGGTTAGAGATGGGGTTATGGTTGGGTTAGAGATGGTGTTAGGTTGGGTTAGAGATGGGGTTAGGTTGGGTTAGAGATGAGGTTGGGTTAGAGATGGGGTTGGGTTAGAGATGGGGTTAGGTTGGGTTAGAGATGGGGTTAGGTTGGGTTAGAGATGGGGTTAGGTTGGGTTAGAGATGGGGTTAGGTTGGGTTAGAGATGGGGTTAGGTTGGGTTAAAGATGGGGTTAGGTTGGGTTAAATGATGGGGAGATGGGGTAGGTTGGGTTAGAGATGGGGTTAGGTTGGGTTAGAGATGGGGTTAGGTTGGGTTAGAGATGGGGTTAGGTTGGGTTAGAGATGGGGTTAGGTTGGGTTAGAGATGGGGTTAGGTTGGGTTAGAGATGGGGTTAGGTTGGGTTAGAGATGGGGTTAGGTTGGGTTAGAGATGGGGTTAGGTTGGGTTAGAGATGGGGTTAGGTTGGGTTAGATGGGGTTAGGTTGGGTTAAAGATGGGGTTAGGTTGGGTTAAAGATGGGGTTAGGTTGGGTTAGAGATGGGGTTAGGTTGGGTTAGAGATGAGGTTGGGTTAGAGATGGGGTTAGGTGGGGTTAGAGATGGGGTTAGGTTGGGTTAGAGATGGGGTTAGGTTGGGTTAGAGATGGGGTTAGGTTGGGTTAGAGATGGGGTTAGGTTGGGTTAGAGATGAGGTTGGGTTAGAGATGGGGTTGGGTTAGAGATGGGGTTAGGTTGGGTTAGAGATGGGGTTAGGTTGGGTTAAAGATGGGGTTAGGTTTGGTTAGAGATGGGGTTAGGTTGGGTTAGAGATGGGGTTAGGTTGGGTTAGAGATGGGGTTAGGTTTGGTTAGAGATGGGGTTAGGTTGGGTTAAAGATGGGGTTAGGTTGGGTTAAAGATGGGGTTAGGTTGGGTTAAAGATGGGGTTAGGTTTGGTTAGAGATGGGGTTAGGTTGGGTTAGAGATGGGGTTAGGTTGGGTTAGAGATGGGGTTAGGTTGGGTTAGAGATGGGGTTAGGTTGGGTTAGCGATGGGGTTAGGTTGGGTTAGAGATGGGGTTAGGTTGGGTTAGAGATGGGGTTAGGTTGGGTTAGAGATGGGGTTAGGTTGGGTTAGGTTGGGTTAAAGATGGGGTTAGGTTGGGTTAGAGATGGGGTTAGGTTGGGTTAGAGATGGGGTTAGGTTGGGTTAGAGATGGGGTTAGGTTGGGTTAGAGATGGGGTTAGGTTGGGTTAAAGATGGGGTTAGGTTGGGTTAGAGATGGGGTTAGGTTGGGTTAGAGATGGGGTTAGGTTGGGTTAGCGATGGGGTTAGGTTGGGTTAGAGATGGGGTTAGGTTGGGTTAGAGATGGGGTTAGGTTGGGTTAGAGATGGGGTTAGGTTGGGTTAGAGATGGGGTTAGGTTGGGTTAGAGATGGGGTTAGGTTGGGTTAGAGATGGGGTTAGGTTGGGTTAGAGAGGGTTAGGTTGGGTTAGAGATGGGGTTAGGTTGGGTTAGAGATGGGGTTAGGTTGGGTTAGAGATGGGGTTAGGTTGGGTTAGAGATGGGGTTAGAGATGGGGTTAGGTTGGGTTAAAGATGGGGTTAGGTTTGAGCCAGCATGTGGATGGATCTGAGTCAGGATATTTGAGTCTAAGTGTAAAGGTTTTCTTCCTGGGATGGAGAGGAGGACCAAAATGTAGCCTGGTTATTGTTAAGCATGTTAAATAAAGACGAAAACACGATACAAATACAACATAAGAAAACGTGGCAAAACCAAAACAGTCCTACCTGGAGCAGAGAACACAGAGACAGGAAACAACCACCCACAAGATACCTAAAGAATATGGCTGCCTAAATATGGTTCCCAATCAGAGACAACGATAAACACCTGCCTCTGATTGAGAACCACTCCAGGCAACCATAGACTTACCTAGACAACTCTACTAAACACAACCCCATAAATCTAATAAACCCCTAGATAAGACCAAACACAATAAATCACCCATGTCACACCCCGTTCTAATCAAAATAATAAGGCCAGGGCGTGACACTAAGGATATATAGTTTGAGGATATATAATAGAAAACACAGATAACTAAGGCCAGGACACTAAGGATATATAGTTTGAGGATATATAATGAATTCTCTGTCTGTATTGGCCAGATTGAACCCTATTTCCTGCAAACAGAGAGAGAACAACATACATGGATGTGTGTTTAACACGGTTTAATGCTTTTTTCCTTCTTTTTTACTAAAACATTTGAATCATATTCATTTGTAGTTCCCTCTGTATGGCAGATTCTCAGTAGGTTTCTATAGTCCATTAACCTAACAGGCAGGCCTACACACACACACACACACACACACACACACACACACACACACACACACACACACACACACACACACACACACACACACACACACACACACACACACACACACACACACACACACACACACACACACACACACACACACCACACACCAGAGGGAGAATGCAGAGACATTATCACCACCTTCCACTAGAGGGTGACTAAAAGACAGTTCTGTTAGTTTGTCATTCTTACATTCACGGTAACAAAATGAAACCCTGATGTCCTGTGTTCAGGAGTCTATTGAGTCTGTTATGAGAGGATGTGCTGTGGTGTTCAGGAGTCTATTGAGTCTGTTATGAGAGGATGTGCTGTGGTGTTCAGGAGTCTATCGAGTATGTCATGAGAGGATGTGCTGTGGTGTTCAGGAGTCTATTGAGTCTGTCATGAGAGGATGTGCTGTGGTGTTCAGGAGTCTATTGAGTCTGTCATGAGAGGATGTGCTGTGGTGTTCAGGAGTCTATTGAGTCTGTCATGAGAGGATGTGCTGTGGTGTTCAGGAGTCTATTGAGTCTGTCATGAGAGGATGTGCTGTGGTGTTCAGGAGTCTATTGAGTCTGTCGTGAGAGGATGTGCTGTGGTGTTCAGGAGTCTATTGAGTCTGTCATGAGAGGATGTGCTGTGGTGTTCAGGAGTCTATTGAGTCTGTCATGAGAGGATGTGATGTGGTGTTCAGGAGTCTATTGAGTCTGTCGTGAGAGGATGTGCTGTGGGGTTCAGGTATAATTTGGAATTAAACATCATTGTGACATCACAGGCAGAGAGAGAGAGAGAGAAGGCAAGAAGGGCATTCTATGCCATCAAAAGAAACATAAATTTCAACATACCAATTAGGATTTGGCTAAAAATACTTGAATCAGTCATAGAGCCCATTGCCCTTTATGGTTGTGAGGTCTGGGGTCCGCTCACCAACCAAGACTTCACAAAATGGGACAAACACCAAATTGAGACTCTGCACGCAGAATTCTGCAAAAATATCCTCCGTGTACAACGTAAAACACCAAATAATGCCTGTGATGTCATGAGAGTGATGTCATGAGAGGATGTGCTGTGGTGTTCAGGTATAATTTGGAATTAAGCATCATTGTGACATCACGGTCAGAGAGAGAGAGAGAGAGAGAGAGAGAAGAATAACAACAAAAAATATCTAGTTAACAGAAGAAAGGAAGACAAAATAAGGACAGAAGAAAAAGGAAAAGAAAAGGACAACAAAGTGAAACCTCTAAAGAAACAAGAGACCATAATACAAGAAACAGCACTATAGAGAGATAGAAGAAATACACAACATTACTTTATAAGGACTGAATTCTAACATAATTCTGCCAAGCTTGATACAGCTTCAACTAGCACCGACGTGTCAAGTGAGAGGTGTCAAAGCCCATTAGCCCAACTATGGCAGGAGAGTCACACAGTCTACCCCAACCAAATGGAGAGGCCTTAGAAGCTCCCTCCTGCTGTTCAGAGGTAATTAAAATACAGTACCCTGTGCATGTAAAGAATAATAAGGCAAGAAAAGATTACAAAATGAAGCTCCTTATGGAAAATCAAGAGACACTTTTTGCTGACTATTACAAAAATGGGAACATCAGCAACCTTATCTTCCACACAAACCATCCCCTGGCATGGCACAGTGCTATATTAGCACACTACCCCCTTGTTACGAGAGCGGGGATTAACGAGGGGTGGAAACTCAGAATACTTGATGAACGAGGACTCTGAGTCAAGTAATATAAATATCTATAAGTCCGGAACAGTAATGGCACAGGGTAATCACAAACAGTTTCAGCTGGACTTTCACCTAATCAAAGAATTAGCCCAGCAGGAGAAGCTCTCCCTTGACAAAGATACCCCCACACCGAGCGGGTCAGACCAGACCTCTTCATTATGTAACCCCACAGACGAGCAACCCCCAGCAGAGAGTCAACCTCCCAGCTGGAGATAAGGCAGGTGGAGCTGGAACAGCAGGTGATTACACTTCAGTCAGCACAGACCCAGACAACAGTCCAGCACAACAACAGCCCCTTAACCAGACCCGGAGAGCTGGAGGTGGACAGAAACATATCTGCACTTTGGACAGTGGTGAGACAAATACAACAGGAGAAAGAGGAGCAGAACAGAGCACTAGAGGAGAGTGTCAGACTGCTGGTGGAGGAGAGGTTGAGGGGGATGGAGGAGAGGTTGAGGGGGATGGAGGAGAGGTTGAGGGGGATGGCGTGCGACAGAGAACAACCCACTAGAGAGGTGGCCACCCCCACAGAGAAGCCAGCAGAACAGCCCACCTCAGCACCCAACAAAAGTCTCGACACCACAGCAGAACAGTCCACACCAGACCCTGACCATAGAGTCGACATCACAGCAGAACAGACAAATGAGGAACCCCAAGCCCAGCGGCTCTCACCCACTCTGAGCACCCCCCCTGTCAGCCTGCCTGATAGCCCTTCTGACAACCCCCCCACACCCACTGAGGACAAACACAAGACACAGATTGTACTACTTATGGACTCAAATGGGAAATATATAGAAGAAAAAAAACTTTTTCCCAAACACAGTGTGTCTAAACTCTGGTGTCCAAACACCCAGCGCGCCCTAGACCTTCTGTCTGAGGCCAAACTAGGGTCACCCAGCCACAAAATAATACACACAGGCACAATTGACCTGAGAGCACAGCAGGAAAGGGTGGCCACAGCACTGAAGGGAGTGATTGAAAAGGCTTATTCTACTTTCCCCAACGCACAAGTGGTTATCTCCACCCTGCTACCACGAAAATACTTCCACCCTGCCACAATACAGCGGGTAAATGCAAGTATTTCCTGTGACTGTGCCTCAAAACCAAATGTTTTCCTGGCCCACCACTCCACCCTGGACTTGAACAGCCTCTATGACCAGGTCCACCTCTACAAGGCAGCAGTGCCCACCTTTGCCCGAACTCTAAAGGACATTGCTCTCAAACGTATCCCCAACACTTCACACAGGAGCAAAAGATCAATAGACACCCCACCCAGACCGGCGAGACACCCTCCCAGACCTGCAGGACCCCCCCCCCCCCCCCCTGGACCTACACATAGAGGACCCACGCCAAGAGGAATTACATCCAGACCACCGCACACCCAGACACATCCACACCCCCACCCCAACCAATCAACACCCCCCCACGTCAAACATGCACACACCCCATTTAGGCCCCCTCAGATCAGACCTATGCCACTCCTGCCCACCCCATGCACCCCACCCCCGCAAAGAGGGCCTCAACATGGAAGCCACACATACGCCCAGGTAGTGAGCGGGCAAACAGTCCCAACCCCCACTCTCACACTCGCCCAAGCCAATGGCATGTACCAGATGCTCAGCAGGCTCTGCTCACACTTACTGGCCTGAGGCCAAACCACAACCAACAACATTGGACACTCTATGGAACAAAAAGCATTCACTATATCATCCTGGAATATCCAAGGCCTGAGGTCATCTGCCTTTGGCCTGAAGAGCAGAAACCTGGACTTCACCAAAGAAATCGGTAACACAGACATTGTCATCCTGCAAGAAACCTGGTATAGAGGAGACAGACCCACTGGTTGCCCTCTAGGTTACAGAGAGCTGGTAGTCCCATCCACCAAACTACCAGGTGTGAAACAGGGAAGGGACTCAGGGGGTATGCTAATTTGGTATAGAGTAGACCTAACTCACTCCATTAAATTAATCAAAACAGGAACATTCTACATTTGGCTAGAAATTCAAAAGGAAATTATCCTAACAGAGAACAATGTCCTCCTGTGTGCTACCTATATCCCCCCACTAGAATCCCCATATTTTAATGAAGACAGCTTCTCCATCCTGGAGGGCGAAATCAATCATTTCCAGGCCCAGGGACATGTACTAGTCTGTGGCGACCTAAATGCCAGAACCGGACAAGAACCTGACACCCTCAGCACACAGGGGGACAAACATCTGCCAGGAGGTGACAGCATCCCCTCCCACATATGCCCCCCTAGGCACAACTATGACAACATAACCAACAAAAACGGGTCACAACTCCTGCAGCTCTGTCGCACGCTGGGTATGTACATAGTCAACGGTAGGCTTCGAGGGGACTCCTATGGTAGGTACACCTATAGCTCATCTCTTGGCAGTAGTACTGTAGACTACTTTATCACTGACCTCAACCCAGAATCTCTCAGAGTGTTCACAGTCAGCCCACTGACACCCCTATCAGACCACAGCAAAATCACAGTCTACTTAAACAGAGCAATACTCAATCATGAGGCATCAAAGCCAAAGGAACTGAGTAACATTAAGAAATGCTATAGATGGAAGGAATGCAGTTTGGAAACCTACCAAAAAACAATTAGGCAACAACAAATTCAATCCCTTTTAGACAATTTCCAGGGTAAAACGTTCCACTGTAATAGTGAAGGTGTAAACCTGGCAGTAGAAAATCTTAACAGTATATTTGACCTCTCAGCTTCCCTATCAAATCTAAAAATCTCAAATAGAAAACCAAAGAAAATGAACAATAATGACAAATGGTTTGATGAAGAATGCAAAAATCTAAGAAAGAAATTGAGAAACCTGTCCAACCAAAAACATAGAGACCCGGAAAACCGGAGTCTACGCCTTCACTATGGTGAATCACTAAAACAATACAGAAATACACTACGGAAAAAGAAGGAACAGCATGTCAGAAATCAGCTCAATGTAATTGAAGAATCCATAGACTCTAACCACTTCTGGGAAAATTGGAAAACACTAAACAAACAACAACACGAAGAATTATCTATCCAAAATGGAGATGTGTGGGTAAACCACTTCTCCAATCTTTTTGGTTCTATAACAAAGAACAAAGAGCAAAAACATATACATGATCAAGTACAGATCTTAGAATCAACTATTAAAGACTACCAGAACCCACTGGATTCTCCAATTACATTAAATGAGTTACAGGACAAAATAAAAACCCTTCAACCCAAAAAGGCCTGTGGTGTCGATGGTATCCTCAATGAAATGATCAAATATACAGACAACAAATTCCAATTGGCTATACTAAAACTCTTTAACATCATACTTAGCTCTGGCATCTTCCCCAATATTTGGAACCAAGGACTGATCACCCCAATCCACAAAAGTGGAGACAAATTTGACCCCAATAACTACCGTGGAATATGTGTCAACAGTAACCTTGGGAAAATCCTCTGCATTATTATTAACAGCAGACTCGTACATTTCCTCAATGAAAACAATGTACTGAGCAAATGTCAAATTGGCTTTTTACCAAATTACCGTACAACAGACCATGTATTCACCCTGAACACCCTAAATGACAACCAAACAAACCAAAACAAAGGCAAAGTCTTCTCATGCTTTGTTGATTTCAAAAAAAGCCTTCGACTCAATCTGGCATGAGGGTCTGCTATACAAACTGATGGAAAGTGGTGTTGGGGGTAAAACATACGACATTATAAAATCCATGTACACAAACAACAAGTGTGCGGTTAAAATTGGCAAAAAACACACACATTTCTTCACACAGGGTCGTGGGGTTAGACAGGGATGCAGCTTAAGCCCCACCCTCTTCAACATATATATCAACGAATTGGCGCGGGCACTAGAAAAGTCTGCAGCACCCGGCCTCCCCCTGCAAGAATCCGAAGTCAAATGTCTGCTGTTTGCTGATGATCTGGTGCTTCTGTCACCAACCAAGGAGGGCCTACAGCAGCACCTAGATCTTATGCACAGATTCTGTCAGACCTGGGCCCTGACAGTAAAGCTCAGTAAGACCAAAATAATGGTGTTCCAAAAAAGGTCCAGTCACCAGGACCACAAATACAAATTCCATCTAGACACTGTTGCCCTAGAGCACACAAAAAACTATACATACCTTGGCCTACACATCAGCGCCACAGGTATCTTCCACAAAGCTGTGAACGATCTGAGAGGCAAGGCAAGAAGGGCATTCTATGGCATCAAAAGAAACATAAATTTCAACATACCAATTAGGATTTGGCTAAAAATACTTGAATCAGTCATAGAGCCCATTGCCCTTTATGGTTGTGAGGTCTGGGGTCCGCTCACCAACCAAGACTTCACAAAATGGGACAAACACCAAATTGAGACTCTGCACGCAGAATTCTGCAAAAATATCCTCCGTGTACAACGTAAAACACCAAATAATGCATGCAGAGCAGAATTAGGCCGATACCCACTAATTATCAAAATCCAGAAAAGAGCCGTTAAATTCTACAACCACCTAAAAGGAAGCGATTCACAAACCTTCCATAACAAAGCCATCACCTACAGAGAGATGAACCTGGAGAAGAGTCCCCTAAGCAAGCTGGTCCTGGGGCTCTGTTCACAAACACAAACACACCCTACAGAGCCCCAGGACAACAGCACAATTAGACCCAACCAAATCATGAGAAAACAAAAAGATAATTACTTAACACATTGGAAAGAATTAACAAAAAAACAGAGCAAACTAGAATGCTATTTGGCCCTACACAGAGAGTACACAGCGGCAGAATACCTGACCACTGTGACTGACCCAAAATTAAGGAAAGCTTTGACTATGTACAGACTCAGTGAGCATAGCCTTGCTATTGAGAAAGGCCGCCGTAGGCAGACATGGCTCTCAAGAGAAGACAGGCTATGTGCTCACTGCCCACAAAATGAGGTGGAAACTGAGCTGCACTTCCTAACCTCCTGCCCAATGTATGACCATATTAGAGAGACATATTTCCCCCAGATTACACAGATCCACAAAGAATTCGAAAACAAATCCAATTTTGAAAAACTCCCATATCTTTTGGGTGAAATTCCACAGTGTGCCATCACAGCAGCAATATTTGTGACCTGTTGCCACGAGAAAAGGGCAACCAGTGAAGAACAAACACCATTGTAAATACAACCCATATTTATGCTTATTCATGTTGTCTTGTGTCATTTAACTATTTGTACATTGTATATATATATATAATATGACATGTGTAATGTCTTTACTGTTTTTAAACTTCTGTATGTGTAATGTTTACTGTTAATTTTTGTTGTTTTTCACTTTATATATTCACTTTGTATGTTGTCTACCTCACTTGCTTTGGCAATGTTAACACATGTTTCCCATGCCAATAAAGCCCTTGAATTGAATTGAATTGAATTGAGAAGACTACTGGGTGAAATTCCACAGTGTGCCATCACAGTAGCAACATTTGTGACCTGTTGCCACGAGAAAAGAGCAACCAGTGAAGAACACACACCATTGTAAATACAACCCATATTTATGCTTATTTATTTTATCTTGTGTCCTTTAACTATTTGTACATTGTATATATATATATATAATATGACATTTGTAATGTCTTTACTGTTTTGAAACTTCTGTATGTGTAATGTTTACTGTTCATTTTTGTTGTTTTTCACCTTATATATTCACTTTGTATGTTGTCTACCTCACTTGCTTTGGCAATGTTAACACATGTTTCCCATGCCAATAAAGCCCTTGAATTGAATTGAGAGAGAAAAGACTGGACAACATTCAGTCTGCCTCCTCAGATGGCATCCTATTCCCCTTAATGTACCACACAGCCTTATGGGCCCTGCTCAAAAGTAGTGCACCACACAGCCCTATGGGCCCTGATCAAAAGTAGTGCACCACACAGCCCTATGGGCCCTGATCAAAAGTAGTGCACCACACAGCCTTATGGGCCCTGCTCAAAAGTAATGCACCACACAGCCTTATGGGCCCTGCTCAAAAGTAGTGCACCACACAGCCCTATGGGCCCTGCTCAAAAGTAGTGCACCACACAGCCCTATGGGCCATGCTCAAAAGTAGTGCACCACACAGCCTTATGGGCCCTGATCAAAAGTAGTGCACCACACAGCCCTATGGGCCATGCTCAAAAGTAGTGCACCACACAGCCTTATGGGCCCTGATCAAAAGTAGTGCACCACACAGCCCTATGGGCCCTGATCAAAAGTAGTGCACCACACAGCCCTATGGGCCCTGATCAAAAGTAGTGCACCACACAGCCCTATGGGCCCTGATCAAAAGTAGTGCACCACACAGCCCTATGGGCCCTGATCAAAAGTAGTGCACCACACAGCCTTATGGGCCCTGATCAAAAGTAATGCACCACACAGCCTTATGGGCCCTGATCAAAAGTAGTGCACCACACAGCCTTATGGGCCCTGATCAAAAGTAATGCACCACACAGCCTTATGGGCCCTGATCAAAAGTAGTGCACCACACAGCCCTATGGGCCCTGATCAAAAGTAGTGCACCACACAGCCCTATGGGCCCTGATCAAAAGTAGTGCCCCACACAGCCTTATGGGCCCTGATCAAAAGTAGTGCACCACACAGCCTTATGGGCCCTGATCAAAAGTAGTGCACCACACAGCCTTATGGGCCCTGATCAAAAGTAGTGCACCACACAGCCTTATGGGCCCTGATCAAAAGTAGTGCACCACACAGCCCTATGGGCCCTGATCAAAAGTAGTGCACCACACAGCCTTATGGGCCCTGATCAAAAGTAGTGCACCACACAGCCTTATGGGCCCTGATCAAAAGTAGTGCACCACACAGCCCTATGGGCCCTGATCAAAAGTAGTGCACCACACAGCCCTATGGGCCCTGCTCAAAAGTAGTGCACCACACAGCCCTATGGGCCCTAGTCTAAAGTAGTGCACCACACAGCCCTATGGGCCCTAGTCTAAAGTAGTGCACCACACAGCCCTATGGGCCCTAGTCTAAAGTAGTGCACCACACAGCCCTATGGGCCCTAGTCTAAAGTAGTGCACCACACAGCCCTATGGGCCCTAGTCTAAAGTAGTGCACCACACAGCCCTATGGGCCCTAGTCTAAAGTAGTGCACCACACAGCCCTATGGGCCCTAGTCTAAAGTAGTGCACCACACAGCCCTATGGGCCCTGATCAAAAGTAGTGCACTACACAGCCCTATGGGCCCTGATCAAAAGTAGTGCATCACACAGCCCTATGGGCCCTGATCAAAAGTAGTGCACCACACAGCCCTATGGGCCCTGATCAAAAGTAGTGCACCACACAGCCCTATGGGCCCTGATCAAAAGTAGTGCACCACACAGCCCTATGGGCCCTGATCAAAAGTAGTGCACTACACAGCCCTATGGGCCCTGATCAAAAGTAGTGCACCACACAGCCTTATGGGCCCTGATCAAAAGTAGTGCACCACACAGCCCTATGGGCCCTAGTCAAAAGTAGTGCACCACACAGCCCTATGGGCCCTGATCAAAAGTAGTGCACCACACAGCCTTATGGGCCCTGATCAAAAGTAGTGCACCACACAGCCCTATGGGCCCTAGTCAAAAGTAGTGCACCACACAGCCTTATGGGCCCTGGTCTAAAGTAGTGCACTACACAGCCCTATGGGCCCTGGTCTAAAGTAGTGCACTACACAGCCCTATGGGCCCTGATCAAAAGTAGTGCACCACACAGCCCTATGGGACCTGGTCTAAAGTAGTGCACTACACAGCCCTATGGGCCCTGATCAAAAGTAGTGCACTACACAGCCCTATGGGCCCTGGTCTAAAGTAGTGCACCACACCACACAGCCCTATGGGCCCTAGTCTAAAGTAGTGCACCACACAGCCCTATGGGCCCTAGTCTAAAGTAGTGCACCACACAGCCCTATGGGCCCTAGTCTAAAGTAGTGCACCACACAGCCCTATGGGCCCTAGTCTAAAGTAGTGCACCACACAGCCCTATGGGCCCTAGTCTAAAGTAGTGCACCACACAGCCCTATGGGCCCTGATCAAAAGTAGTGCACCACACAGCCCTATGGGCCCTCATCAAAAGTAGTGCACTACACAGCCCTATGGGCCCTGATCAAAAGTAGTGCACCACACAGCCCTATGGGCCCTGATCAAAAGTAGTGCACCACACGGCCCTATGGGCCCTGATCAAAAGTAGTGCACCACACAGCCCTATGGGCCCTGATCAAAAGTAGTGCACCACACCCTAGCCCTGATCAAAAGGTGCACCCCTATGGGCCCTGATCAAAAGTAGTGCACCACACAGCCCTATGGGCCCTGATCAAAAGTAGTGCACCACACAGCCCTATGGGCCCTGATCATAAGTAGTGCACCACACAGCCCTATGGGCCCTGATCAAAAGTAGTGCACTACACAGCCCTATGGGCCCTGATCAAAAGTAGTGCACCACACAGCCCTATGGGCCCTGATCAAAAGTAGTGCACCACACAGCCCTATGGGCCCTGATCAAAAGTAGTGCACCACACAGCCCTATGGGCCCTGATCAAAAGTAGTGCACCACACAGCCCTATGGGCCCTGATCAAAAGTAGTGCACCACACAGCCCTATGGGCCCTGATCAAAAGTAGTGCACCACACAGCCCTATGGGCCCTGATCAAAAGGTGCACTACACAGCCCTATGGGCCCTGATCAAAAGTAGTGCACCACACAGCCCTATGGGCCCTGATCTAGTGCACCACACAGCCCTATGGGCCCTGATCAAAAGTAGTGCACCACACAGCCCTATGGGCCCTGATCAAAAGTAGTGCACCACACAGCCCTATGGGCCCTGATCAAAAGTAGTGCACCACACAGCCCTATGGGCCCTAGTCAAAAGTAGTGCACCACACAGCCTTATGGGCCCTGGTCTAAAGTAGTGCACTACACAGCCCTATGGGCCCTGGTCTAAAGTAGTGCACTACACAGCCCTATGGGCCCTAGTCAAAAGTAGTGCACCACCCAGCCCTATGGGCCCTAGTCAAAAGTAGTGCACCACACAGCCCTATGGGCCCTAGTCAAAAGTAGTGCACTATGAAGGGAATAAGGTGCCATTTGGAATGGATCCTCAGACTTGAGTCTCTGGTCCTGAGTGCTAGTTGTTCATACCATATTGTTTTTAATGATTAACCTTGTACTGCAGTGGGCTGAATCAGGCCACACAGAGTGTTTCTGGGTCGTCTTAAACACATCTACTTTGAAACAAAAGTATACACCTCACACACATGGTTATGGGTTTAAATGTTTACCTTGTCAGATATAGAGTTTAATATATTCCAATTTGATTTACATCCCAATACTATACTTTATATACATCACAGAAGATTGAAATATAACAAACCCAAACATTGTATTTTCTGATTTAAAAAATTAAATTCGGTTTATTAAAAATTAAATTTAAATTTATTAATTATTAATTATTTATTAATTATGAAAAATGTTAACACTCCACTCAGGTCATCCACTAGGTCATCTGACTGCAGGAAAGCGGTAGCTACACAGTGGTTTTATTGTAAACCCATGGATTTTCTCATAAATAGGTTAAACTGGTTTTCTGATGATGCTTACCTTGGGTCAATGACACTAGACTTCACCAGATGTGATGGTATCCTAAGTCAATCAGTAACAAAAATGACACAAAGTCACTTGACATTGGTGAGGTGAATAAACCTTTCCCAAGGTTTCTTTCTCAGCACAAAGGAAGTTTCACAAGTTCTGGTTTTGAATGCAGGCTGCAAGGCAAGGATCCAACCAGGGATTATTAATGTATTATGTTGATAGAACGTTGAAATTGTGATAGTAGTAAAAGGCCGGTGTGTAAATGACTAAGATTAGGGAGCTTTGATTCATTATTGTGTGTTTATCTGTATGTTCCTTCCTGTAGTTGGCCATCTGGGAGGATTCTGTATGAAGGAATGGTCTAAGATCACCCCAATGTGTTCTCCGACTCAGAAAACATTTAAGAAAATGTCTTAGTGCTGTTATCCATGCAAGGTGGAGGCAGGTAGCCTAGTGGTTAGAGTGTAGGGGCGGTAGGGTAGCCTAGTGATTAGAGTGTAGGGGCGGTAGGGTAGCCTAGTGATTAGAGTGTAGGGGCGGCAGGTAGCCTAGTGGTTAGAGTGTAGGGGCGGCAGGTAGCCTAGTGGTTAGAGTGTAGGGGCGGCAGGTAGCCTAGTGGTTAGAGTGTAGGGGCGGCAGGTAGCCTAGTGGTTAGAGTGTAGGGTCGGCAGGTAGCCTAGTGGTTAGAGTGTAGGGGCGGCAGGTAGCCTAGTGGTTAGAGTGTAGGGGCGGCAGGTAGCCTAGTGGTTAGAGTGTAGGGGCGGCAGGTAGCCTAGTGATTAGAGTGTAGGGGCGGCAGGTAGCCTAGTGGTTAGAGTGTAGGGGGCAGGTAGCCTAGTGGTTAGAGTGTAGGGGCGGCAGGTAGACTAGTGGTTAGAGTGTAGGGGTGGCAGGTAGCCTAGTGGTTAGAGTGTAGGGGCGGCAGGTAGTCTAGTGGTTAGAGTGTAGGGGCGGCAGGTAGTCTAGTGGTTAGAGTGTAGGGGCGGCAGGTAGTCTAGTGGTTAGAGTGTAGGGGCGGCAGGTAGCCTAGTGGTTAGAGTGTAGGGGCGGCAGGTAGCCTAGTGGTTAGAGTGTAGGGGCGGCAGGTAGCCTAGTGGTTAGAGTGTAGGGGCGGCAGGTAGACTAGTGGTTAGAGTGTAGGGTGGCAGGTAGCCTAGTGGTTAGAGTGTAGGGGCGGCAGGTAGTCTAGTGGTTAGAGTGTAGGGGCGGCAGGTAGCCTAGTGGTTAGAGTGTAGGGGCGGCAGGTAGCCTAGTGGTTAGAGTGTAGGGGCGGCAAGTAGCCTAGTGGTTAGAGTGTAGGGGTGGCAGGTAGCCTAGTGGTTAGAGTGTAGGGGCGGCAGTTAGCCTAGTGGTTAGAGTGTAGGGGCGGCAGGTAGCCTAGTGGTTAGAGCGTTGGGCCTGTAACCGAAAGGTTGCAAGATCGAATCCCTGGGCTGTCGTTCTGCCCCTGAACAAGGCAGTTAAGCCACTGTTCCTAGGCCGTCATTAAAATTAAGAATTTGTTCTAAACTGACTTGCCTAGTTAAATAACTGGGGGGGAAAGGTGAGGTATTGAAGGGCAGTAATTATTGACCCCTACCTTTTTGAGAAAATAATTATTACTTTCTTTAAAAAAATCTCTTTCTCTGAGCAATTGTATTAGTTTAAAATCATTTAATTTTCCCATTTTATTTGAGCATGCAATATATTTCAGTCTTTGAATCATGTATTTTATACAGTCACTTTTGCTACTCTTCATCAAGGGTGTCAATAATTTGGGACCCAACTGTATACTTCAAAATTAGAGATAGGTTGAAACTGGATCATCATAATGATTCTACATGTTATATTATGAACCTGGATCATCATAATGATTCTACATGTTAAAGTATGAACCTGGATCATCATAATGATTCTACGTGTTATAATATGCCATGGCCTTTACTGGTCAAAGGTTAAACTGCTGTTATGTTTATGATATATTATGGTGTTGTGTCACTAGACTTTGACCAGATATTATTGCATCCGAAGATCAACTGTACATAGAACATAGATACAGAGACACTTGTCATCAGGAAGGTGCTCTCTCAGCAGAACGGAAAATATCTCAATGATTTGAGTTCTGGTTGTGAATTCAGGCTACAAGGTAAGACTCTTCCCAGGGATTATTGTGAAGTGTGTAGAGACATTAATTGTATGTTGTTATTTTACTAGTGAATGAAATGAAAACAATCAGATCTAACAGTCCATTTCACCTGCGACAGCTACGTGACAGTTCAATCATACACAATGGCGCTAACTGGGTGTTGACGATAAAATTCAGAAACATATTGTTCGTATATCGTATTATAGGATTCATAAATCGTATTATAGGATTCGTATATCTGGTTATTTTACCATTTGTAAAAATGTTAATGTGTCATAGTTCTAAATCATCTTTCAGAATATCAGAACATTTGTTGTTTTCATAATTACCGTGAGCTACTGCTTCTTGTGTAACTTGGGGTGAAACCACTGAACATACTTCTCTTAACATTGTTATTATGAATTAAATGTAGTAATAGAATAATAATAGCATGGCTGTTGAACAAAGCAACACACTAGAATGAGTGAAATGATTAACAGAGAAAGTGAGATGTTATTATCAATAGTTTCTCTACATGGAGAAGAGGTGAAACATATCAGTCACCACTACATGTTCATGTGATGCATTAAATCACCTGACTGTTTGGATGTGTCTGTTAGGAAATGTTTTATAAGAGAATAATTTAACTTCAATAATTATTTGTCACTGTGTTAACCATAACCAACATGTTGGATCTCTGTTTAGGGGTCAGTGCTCTGAAATGAGTCTCTCTGGGGAGAAAGAGGAGGGGGGTCCTGTCTCTAAAATGAGTCTCTCTGGGGAGAAAGAGGAGGGGGTCCCTGTCTCTAAAATGAGTCTCTCTGGAGAGAAAGAGGAGGGGGTCCCTGTCTCTAAAATGAGTCTCTCTGGAGAGAAAGAGGAGGGGGTCCCTGTCTCTAAAATGAGTCTCTCTGGGGAGAAAGAGGAGGGGGTCCCTGTCTCTAAAATGAGTCTCTCTGGGGAGAAAGAGGAGGGGGTCCCTGTCTCTAAAATGAGTCTCTCTGGGGAGAAAGAGGAGGGGGTCCCTGTCTCTAAAATGAGTCTCTCTGGAGAGAAAGAGGAGGGGGTCCCTGTCTCTAAAATGAGTCTCTGGAGAGAAAGAGGAGGGGGTCCCTGTCTCTAAAATGAGTCTCTCTGGGGAGAAAGAGGAGGGGGTCCCTGTCTCTAAAATGAGTCTCTCTGGAGAGAAAGAGGAGGGGGTCCCTGTCTCTAAAATGAGTCTCTCTGGGGAGAAAGAGGAGGGGGCCCTGTCTCTAAAATGAGTCTCTCTGGAGAGAAAGAGGAGGGGGTCCCTGTCTCTAAAATGAGTCTCTCTGGGGAGAAAGAGGAGGGGGTCCCTGTCTCTAAAATGAGTCTCTCTGGGGAGAAAGAGGAGGGGGTCCCTGTCTCTAAAATGAGTCTCTCTGGAGAGAAAGAGGAGGAGGTCCCTGTCTCTAAAATGAGTCTCTCTGGGGAGAAAGAGGAGGGGTCCCTGTCTCTAAAATGAGTCTCTCTGGGGAGAAAGAGGAGGGGGTCCCTGTCTCTAAAATGAGTCTCTCTGGGGAGAAAGAGGAGGGGGTCCCTGTCTCTAAAATGAGTCTCTCTGGAGAGAAAGAGGAGGAGGTCCCTGTCTCTAAAATGAGTCTCTCTGGAGAGAAAGAGGAGGGGGTCCCTGTCTCTAAAATGAGTCTCTCTGGGGAGAAAGAGGAGGGGGTCCCTGTCTCTAAAATGAGTCTCTCTGGGGAGAAAGAGGAGGGGGGCCCTGTCTCTAAAATGAGTCTCTCTGGGGAGAAAGAGGAGGGGGTCCCTGTCTCTAAAATGAGTCTCTCTGGAGAACATGACACCAAAGCTAAGAGGTGAGATGATAATATTACTTAAGAACTTATATAGAGTTTATTTCTAAAACCTTATATCAACAACAACAAAATCACATGTTATTTTATATCAGAAACGATTGCTTATGGGGAACCTTCATGTGTCTGTAAAATATTGATGTTCTAAGATTTAATTGAATTAATTGATTTGTGGATGAATTTTTGTTTTGCAAAAAACTATATTGCTGGAATGAAATGTTTGTAGCCAGTATAGTTGACTGTTATATGTGGTTGTCTCACCAGCACACACAGACACACACACATCTTTGCCAGCATACACACACACACATCTATATAATTTTTGCATGACACAATAATTTTTCCTACCCTTATTTATTGCCTAATATAATTATTAGGCAATAGGGGAATAACGGAATTCGTTAAGACGCCAAAGTTTATTGTTCAATTGTATGTTTTCTTCACGGTCAGGGACAGTATGAATGTAGCCAGATCCTTTTCACTCTCTGTCCTTGTTTCATTTTGTGGTTCACCGGATATGTCATCATCCTCGAGTCGTGTGACAGACGAACAACCTGCTAGCTAGTCAAATTAGTCAGGAACAGCTAGGTACCATCGAGAGCATCCTGACCGGTTGCATCACTGCCTGGTATGGCAACTGATCGGCATGTGACCGTAAGGCTCTACAGAGGGTAGTGCGTACGGCCCAGTACATCCCTGAGGCCAAGCTTCCTGCAATCCAGGACCTATATAATAGGTGGTGTCAGAGGAAAGCCCATAAAATTGTCAGAGACTCCAGTCACCCAAGTCATAGACTGTTTTCTCTGCTAGCGCACGGCAAGCGGTACCGGAGCGCCAAGTCTAGGACCAAATGGCTCCCTAACAGCTTCTACCCCCAAGCAGTAAGACTGCTGAAAAATTAATCAAATGGCTCCCTAACAGCTTCTACCCCCCAAGCAGTAAGAAAGGGACAGAACATAGCCCCTGCAGAAGTCCTCTTGCATTAGCAGTATGGAAAGGGACAGGACATAGCCCCCGAAGAAGTTCTCTTGCATTAGCAGTATGGAAAGGGACAGGACATAGCCCCCGCAGAAGTTCTCTTGCATTAGCAGTATGGAAAGGGACAGGACATAGCCCCCACATAAGTTCTCTTGCATTAGCAGTATGGAAAGGGACAGGACATAGCCCCCACAGAAGTTCTCTTGCATTAGCAGTATGGAAAGGGACAGGACATAGCCCCCACAGAAGTTCTCTTGCATTAGCAGTATGGAAAGGGACAGGACATAGCCCCCACAGAAGTTCTCTTGCATTAGCAGTATGGAAAGGGACAGGACATAGCCCCCACAGAAGTTCTCTTGCATTAGCAGTATGGAAAGGGACAGGACATAGCCCCCACAGAAGTTCTCTTGTGAGGGGGAGTGGTGGTGTAGCCAGGGAGAGAGAACTACACTAATCTTCTGAAATTTCATTCATGGTCTTATGCTGCCATCTATTTGAATTATTCAGCAACTGCAGTAGTACTGAATAATGGGTAATTCCTTACTAAAGTAGTAATTACTCAGAATTGAAAATGTTACATTTTCTAATTATTTTTACCACAATCATAAAATATCCATGTTTAACATAACAAACAATGAAACTGACATAAACCAAAAACACCATACATTTAGTTCATTATATATAAATAAAAAACGATTTATTTAGATGGGTGACATTATCTGCCAAAGTAACACCACTGTAGACAAAGAAGAGCTCTCCAGTAGGTGTACCAAAACATTCAAGGATCATTTTCTGAAAAGTGAGGTTTCAAGTTTATCATCTTTCAAAGCAGAATTACTTTCCCATTGTTCCTCAACTGTAGTGTCTGATATAACATGTTGTAGCTCTGAGTTTCTACTTTAATCCAATGTAAAAAACACTGTTCATAATGTTGCTACATAAGACTGAATCTAGCCAGTCAGTAACATTTGACTGTATAAAACCGAGCAGTACTTTTTATTTCTCTGAAAGTGAGGCAGACATATGACATTTTGCAATAAAACATGATTATTTGTCTTGATTTAAAACAAACACATGGCTGCCATTAAACAATCACATGCCATGATTAGCTAGTAAAAAAAACACATCTATCAGTTTTATAATTTCTTTAAACAATAACATCTAATTTACCAACTTTTCTGAAAATGGATATATAGCGATTTGGAATGAAATTATTATTATGTTTCCCCATCTGAGCTCAGAGTAGATGAGAGATGTAATGTTTGTCTCTGTTGTGTTGAAGTCCAATCAAGCAGGAGAGACCAGCCTCCCCTGTACCCAGCTGCCTGTCCATGAAGAGTGACCGGTCAATGGATAAAATGATAGACTTCAGAGAGGGAGATTATTCTACTGAACAAAGGTAGGAAGAACTCACGGGTCATGGTCAGTGAGATAAACACAGTCATTTCCCCTCTCCCATATTCCCATTTATTCTTGATGTTTTCAAAATCCATAGGCTAATGCTTTTTCCCATTTTCATAGTCCTAAAGCAATCTTAAACAAACACAACATTCCCTCCCTCCCTGTGTGTGTGTGTGTGTGTGTGTGTGTGTGTGTGTGTGTGTGTGTGTGTGTGTGTGTGTGTGTGTGTGTGTGTGTGTGTGTGTGTGTGTGTGTGTGTGTGTGTGTGTGTGTGTGTGTGTGTGTGTGTGTGTGTGTGTGTGTGTGTGTGTGTGTGTGTGTGTGTGTGTGTGCCTCCCTGGTTGAGGAAATGTAATCTCATGTTTTGTCCACAGAACAGAACAGGAGACAACAGAGTCAGAGATTCTCAGTGGTCAGTCTTCCCAGAGTCATCAAACAGACCTGGCCTCTATATTCAGTGTATGTGGTCCTGTTATGTACATCTGTTTTTGTTTACCTCAAGTAAAGTTGATCTGTCAATCATTCATTAATGTGTTAATGAGAAAGTATTTTTTCTCTTGCTTAAATTATTTACTTAATTTATTTCAGTTGCTTGAAGAGAATTTTATGACATTTGTGAACAACGAGCTGAAGAGGTACAAGAGGATTCTTAGTCCAGAACTCCCAGAAGGCTTTGAGAGTCAGAAGCAGGATAAGGAAGTGGTGGATGCTGAAGATGAGAAGCAGGAGAGCAGTGCCAGAGAGGGAGCTCTGAAGATCACACTGCACGTCCTGAGGAAAATGAACCAGAAGGAGCTTGCTGACACACTGGAGAAAAGTAAGAGCTGTCTGCCTCATATTGAATGCTGTTTTATAACAAACATTTAAAAGCTGAAACTAAAGTACAGCTAAAGTAGTCGTGTAACACAATGATATTGTAGAAGCCTTAACACAACACCTAGTGACCTCATCAAGTACAGTACCAGCAGGGATGTGTTGATTAATTTAGACAGGAGAGACAGAGGAGAGAGAGAGAGACAGAGGAGAACCAGAGGACAGACAGAGAAAGACAGTGATAGAGAGACAACATTAATGATACCGATACTATCTGCAACAGAGGAGAGACAGAGGAGAGAGAGACGGAGGAGAGAGAGAGGAGAACCAGAGGAGAGAGAGAGGACAGACAGAGGAGAGACAGAGGACAGACAGAGGAGAGACAGAGGAGAGACAGAGGAGAGAGAGAGAGACAGAGGAGAGAGAGAGAGACTGAGGAGAGAGAGAGGAGAACCAGAGGAGAGAGAGGAGAACCAGAGGACAGACAGAGGAGAGACAGAGGAGAGACAGAGGAGAGACAGAGGAGAGAGAGAGAGACAAAGGAGAGAGAGAGGAGAACCAGAGGAGAGAGAGAGGACAGACAGAGGAGAGACAGAGGACAGACAGAGGAGAGACAGAGGAGAGACAGAGGAGAGAGAGAGAGACAGAGGAGAGAGAGAGAGACAGAGGAGAGAGAGAGACAGAGGAGAGAGAGAGGACAGGCAGAGGAGAGACAGAGGAGAGACAGAGGAGAGAGAGAGGACAGCCAGAGGAGAGAGAGAGGACAGACAGAGGAGAGACAGAGGAGAGACAGAGGAGAACAAGAGGAGAGAGAGAGGACAGCCAGAGGAGAGAGAGAGGACAGACAGAGGAGAGACAGAGGACAGACAGAGGAGAACAAGAGGAGAGAGAGAGACAGAGGAGAGAGAGAGAGACAGAGGAGAGAGAGAGGAGAACCAGAGGAGAGAGAGAGGACAGACAGAGGAGAGACATAGGAGAGACAGAGGAGAGAGAGAGGAGAACCAGAGGAGAGAGAGAGGAGAACCAGAGGACAGACAGAGGAGAACCAGAGGAGAGAGAGAGGACAGACAGAGGAGAGACAGAGGAGAGACAGAGGAGAGAGAGAGAGACAGAGGAGAGCGAGAGGAGAACCAGAGGAGAGAGAGAGGACAGACAGATGAGAGACAAAGGAGAGAAAGAGAGACAGAGGAGAGAGAGAGATACAGAGGAGAGAGAGAGGACAGACAGAGGAGAGACAGAGGGGAGACAGAGAGAGACAGAGGAGAGAGAGAGGAGAACCAGAGGAGAGACAGAGGAGAGACAGAGGAGATCCAGAGGAGAGAGAGAGGACAGACAGAGGAGAGACAGAGGAGAGACAGAGGAGAGAGAGAGACAGAGGAGAGAGAGAGGAGAACCAGAGGAGAGAGAGAGGAGAACCAGAGGAGAGAGAGAGGACAGACAGAGGAGAGACAGAGGACAGACAGAGGAGAGACAGAGGAGAGACAGAGGAGAGAGAGAGAGACAGAGGAGAGAGAGAGAGACTGAGGAGAGAGAGAGGAGAACCAGAGGAGAGAGAGGAGAACCAGAGGACAGACAGAGGAGAGACAGAGGAGAGACAGAGGAGAGACAGAGGAGAGAGAGAGAGACAAAGGAGAGAGAGAGGAGAACCAGAGGAGAGAGAGAGACAGACAGAGGAGAGACAGAGGACAGACAGAGGAGAGACAGAGGAGAGACAGAGAGACAGAGAGAGACAGACAGAGAGAGAGAGACAGAGGAGAGACAGAGACAGAGAGAGAGAGAGACAGAGAGGAGAGACAGAGGAGAGAGAGAGGACAGAGAGAGGAGAGAGAGAGGAGAGGACAGACAGAGAGAGAGACAGAGGAGAGACAGAGGAGAGACAGAGGGAGAGAGAGAGAGACAGAGAGAGAGAGAGAGAACCAGAGGAGAGAGAGAGGACAGACAGAGGAGACATAGAGAGAGAGAGAGAGAGACCAGAGGAGAGAGAGAGGAGAACCAGAGGACAGACAGAGGAGAACCAGAGAGAGAGAGAGGACAGACAGAGGAGAGACAGAGGAGAGACAGAGGAGAGAGAGAGAGAGACAGAGAGAGAGAGAGAGACAGAGGAGAGAGAGAGAGACAGAGGATGAGAGACAGAGAGAGGAGAGACAGAGGAGAGAGAGATACAGAGAGAGAGAGAGGACAGACAGAGAGAGACAGAGGGGAGACAGAGAGAGAGAGGAGAGAGAGAGAGAACCAGAGGAGAGACAGAGAGAGACAGAGACAGACCAGAGGAGAGAGAGAGACAGACAGAGAGAGACAGAGGAGAGACAGAGAGAGAGAGAGAGAGAGAGAGAGAACCAGAGGAGAGAGAGAGGAGAACCAGAGGAGAGAGAGAGACAGACAGAGGAGAGACAGAGGAGAGACAGAGGAGAGAGAGAGGAGAGAGAGAGACAGACAGAGGAGAGACAGAGCAGAGACAGAGGAGAGAGAGAGAGAGAGGACAGAGGAGAGAGAGAGAGAGACAGAGAGAGAGAGAGAGAACCAGAGAGAGAGAGAGAGGACAGACAGAGGAGAGACAGAGGAGAGACAGAGGAGAGAGAGAGAGAGAACCAGAGGAGAGAGAGGAGAGAGACAGACAGAGAGAGACAGAGGAGAGACAGAGGAGAGACAGAGGAGAGAGAGAGAGAACCAGAGGAGAGACAGAGGAGAACAGAGGAGAGACAGAGGAGAGAGAGAGGAGAACCAGAGGAGAGAGAGAGGACAGACAGAGAGAGACAGAGGAGAGAGAGAGACAGAGAGAGAGAGGACAGACAGAGAGAGAGACAGAGGAGAGAGAGAGACAGGCAGAGGAGAGACAGAGAGAGACAGAGAGAGAGAGAGACAGCCAGAGGAGAGAGAGAGACAGACAGAGGAGAGACAGAGGAGAGACAGAGAGAACAGAGAGAGAGAGAGACACAGAGGAGAGGAGAGAGAGAGAGAACAGAGGAGAGAGAGGAGAACCAGAGGAGAGAGAGAGACAGACAGAGAGAGACAGAGGAGAGACAGAGGAGAGAGAGAGGAGAACCAGAGGAGAGAGAGAGGAGAACCAGAGGACAGACAGAGGAGAACCAGAGGAGAGAGAGGACAGACAGAGGAGAGACAGAGGAGAGACAGAGGAGAGAGAGAGAGACAGAGGAGAGTGAGAGGAGAGACAGAGGAGAGACAGAGCAGAGACAGAGGAGAGAGAGACAGAGGAGAGAGAGAGGAGAACCAGAGGAGAGAGAGAGGACAGACACAGGAGAGACAGAGGAGAGACAGAGGAGAGACAGAGAGAGACAGAGGAGAGAGAGAGGAGAACCAGAGGAGAGAGAACCAGAGACAGACAGAGGAGAGACAGAGGAGAGACAGAGGAGAGAGAGAGGAAACCAGAGGAGAGAGAGAGGACAGACAGAGGAGAGACAGAGGAGAGACAGAGGAGAGAGAGACAGAGGAGAGAGAGAGAGAACCAGAGGAGAGAGAGAGACAGACAGAGGAGAGACAGAGGAGAGACAGAGGAGAGAGAGAGGAGAACCAGAGGAGAGAGAGAGGACAGACAGAGGAGAGACAGAGAGAGACAGAGGAGAACCAGAGAGAGAGAGAGACAGACAGAGGAGAGAGAGAGAGACAGATGAGAGAGAGAGGAGAACCAGAGGAGAGAGAGAGGACAGACAGAGAGAGACAGAGGAGAGACAGAGGAGAGAGAGAGGAGAACCAGAGGAGAGAGAGAGGAGAACCAGAGGACAGACAGAGGAGAGACAGAGGACAGACAGAGGAGAGACAGAGGAGAGACAGAGGAGAACCAGAGGAGAGAGAGAGGACAGACAGAGGAGAGACAGAGGAGAGACAGAGGAGAGAGAGAGGAGAACCAGAGGAGAGAGAGAGGACAGACAGATGAGAGACAGAGGAGAGAGAGATACAGAGGAGAGAGAGAGGACAGACAGAGGAGAGACAGAGGAGAGACAGAGGAGAGACAGAGAGAGACAGAGGAGAGAGAGAGGAGAACCAGAGGAAAGAGAGAGGACAGACAGAGGAGAGACAGAGGAGAGACAGAGGAGAGACAGAGGAGAGAGAGAGGAGAACCAGAGGAGAAAGAGGACAGACAGAGGAGAGACAGAGGAGAGACAGAGGAGAGAGAGAGGAGAACCAGAGGAGAGAGAGAGGACAGACAGAGGAGAGACAGAGGAGAGACAGAGGAGATCCAGAGGAGAGAGAGAGGACAGACAGAGGAGAGACAGAGGAGAACCAGAGGAGAGAGAGAGGACAGACAGAGGAGAGACAGAGGAGAGACAGATGAGAGAGAGATACAGAGGAGAGAGAGAGGACAGACAGAGGAGAGACAGAGGAGAGACAGAGAGAGACAGAGGAGAGAGAGAGGAGAACCAGAGGAGAGAGAGAGGACAGACAGAGGAGAGACAGAGGAGAGACAGAGGAGAGAGAGAGGAGAATCAGAGGAGAGAGAGAGGACAGACAGAGGAGAGACAGAGGAGAGACAGAGGAGAACCAGAGGAGAGAGAGAGGACAGACAGAGGAGAGACAGATGAGAGACAGAGAGAGAGAGAGAGACAGAGAGAGAGAGAGAGAGAACCAGAGGAGAGAGAGAGAGAGACAGAGGAGAGACAGAGGAGAGACAGAGGATAACCAGAGGAGAGAGAGATGAGAACCAGAGGACAGACAGATGAGAGACAGAGGACAGACAGAGGAGAGACAGGGGAGAACCAGAGGAGAGAGAGGACAGACAGAGGAGAGACAGAGGACAGACAGAGGAGAGACGGAGGAGAGACAGAGGAGAACCAGAGGAGAGAGAGAGGACAGACAGAGGAGAGACAGAGGAGAGACAGACGACAGAGAGAGAGACAGAGGACAGAGAGAGAGAACCAGAGGAGAGAGAGAGGACAGACAGAGGAGAGACAGAGGAGAGACAGATGAGAGAGAGAGGAGAACCAGAGGAGAGAGAGAGGACAGACAGAGGAGAGACAGAGGAGAGACAGAGGAGAACCAGAGGAGAGAGAGAGGACAGACAGAGGAGAGACAGATGAGAGACAGAGGAGAGAGAGAGACAGAGGAGAGAGAGAGAGACAGACAGAGGAGAGACAGAGGAGAACAAGATGAGAGAGAGAGAGACAGACAGAGGAGAGAGAGAGAGACAGAGAGAGAGAGAGAGAGAACCAGAGGAGAGAGAGAGGACAGACAGAGGAGAGACATAGGAGAGACAGAGGAGAGAGAGAGGAGAACCAGAGGAGAGAGAGAGGAGAACCAGAGGAGAGAGAGAGGAGAACCAGAGGACAGACAGAAGAGAGACAGAGGACAGACAGAGGAGAGACAGAGGAGAGACAGAGGAGAACCAGAGGAGAGACAGAGGGGAGACAGAGAGAGACAGAGGAGAGAGATAGGAGAACCAGAGGAGAGAGAGAGGACAGACAGAGGAGAGACAGAGGAGAGACAGAGGAGAGAGAGAGGAGAACCAGAGGAGAGAGAGAGGACAGACAGAGGAGAGACAGAGGAGAGACCGAGGAGAACCAGAGAAGAGAGAGAGGACAGACAGAGGAGAGACAGAGGAGAGACAGAGGAGAGAGAGAGAGACAGAGGAGAGCGAGAGGAGAACCAGAGGAGAGAGAGAGGACAGACAGATGAGAGACAGAAGCGAGAGAGAGAGACAGAGGAGAGAGAGATACAGAGGAGAGAGAGAGGACAGACAGAGGAGAGACAGAGGGGAGACAGAGAGAGACAGAGGAGAGAGATAGGAGAACCAGAGGAGAGAGAGAGGAGAGACAGAGGAGAGACAGAGGAGAGAGAGAGGAGAACCAGAGAAGAGAGAGAGGACAGACAGAGGAGAGACAGAGGAGAGACAGAGGAGAGAGAGAGGACAGCCAGAGGAGAGAGAGAGGACAGACAGAGGAGAGACAG
>NC_060194.1:40271761-40276761 GCF_021184085.1 Oncorhynchus gorbuscha | reverse complement strand
AGAGACAGAGGAGAGAGAGAGGAGAACCAGAGGAGAGAGAGAGGACAGACAGATGAGAGACAGAGGAGAGAGAGATACAGAGGAGAGAGAGAGGACAGACAGAGGAGAGACAGAGGAGAGACAGAGGAGATCCAGAGGAGAGAGAGAGGACAGACAGAGGAGAGACAGAGGAGAGAGAGAGACAGAGGAGAGAGAGAGGAGAACCAGAGGAGAGAGAGAGGAGAGACAGAGGAGAGACAGAGGAGAGAGAGACAGAGGAGAGAGAGAGAGAGAACCAGAGGAGAGAGAGAGACAGACAGAGGAGAGACAGAGGAGAGACAGAGGAGAGAGAGAGAGAGAACCAGAGGAGAGAGAGAGGACAGACAGAGGAGAGACAGAGGAGAGACAGAGGAGAACCAGAGGAGAGAGAGAGACAGACAGAGGAGAGTGAGAGAGACAGATGAGAGAGAGAGGAGAACCAGAGGAGAGAGAGAGGACAGACAGATGAGAGACATAGGAGAGACAGAGGAGAGAGAGAGGAGAACCAGAGGACAGACAGAGGAGAGACAGAGGACAGACAGAGGAGAGACAGAGGAGAGACAGAGGAGAACCAGAGGAGAGAGAGAGGACAGACAGAGGAGAGACAGAGGAGAGACAGAGGAGAGAGAGAGACAGAGGAGAGAGAGAGGAGAACCAGAGGAGAGAGAGAGGACAGACAGATGAGAGACAGAGGAGAGAGAGATACAGAGGAGAGAGAGAGGACAGACAGAGGAGAGACAGAGGAGAGACAGAGAGAGACAGAGGAGAGAGAGAGGAGAACCAGAGGAGAGAGAGAGAGACAGACAGAGGAGAGACAGAGGAGAGACAGAGGAGAGAGAGAGGAGAACCAGAGGAGAGAGAGAGGACAGACAGAGGAGAGACAAAGGAGAGACAGAGGAGAGAGAGAGGAGAACCAGAGGAGAGAGAGAGGACAGACAGAGGAGAGACAGAGGAGAGACAGAGGAGAACCAGAGGAGAGAGAGAGCACAGACAGAGGAGAGACAGATGAGAGACAGAGGAGAGAGCGAGACAGAGGAGAGAGAGAGGAGAACCAGAGGAGAGAGAGAGGAGAGACAGAGGAGAGACAGATGAGAGACAGAGGAGAGACAGAGGATAACCAGAGGAGAGAGAGAGGAGAACCAGAGGACAGACAGAGGAGAGACAGAGGACAGACAGAGGAGAGACAGATGAGAACCAGAGGAGAGAGAGGACAGACAGAGGAGAGACAGAGGAGAGACAGAGGAGAGACAGAGGAGAGAGAGAGAGACAGAGGAGAGACAGAGGAGAGACAGAGGAGAGAGAGAGGAGAACAAGAGGAGAGAGAGAGGACAGACAGAGGAGAGACAGAGGAGAGACAGAGGAGAGACAGAGGAGATCCAGAGGAGAGAGAGAGGACAGACAGAGGAGAGACAGAGGACAGACAGAGGAGAGAGAGACAGAGGAGATAGAGAGGAGAACCAGAGGAGAGAGAGAGGACAGACAGAGGAGAGACAGAGGAGAGAGAGATGAGAGAGAGAGATACAGAGGAGAGAGAGAGGACAGACAGAGGAGAGACAGAGGAGAGACAGAGGAGAGACAGAGAGAGACAGAGGAGAGAGAGAGGAGAACCAGAGGAGAGAGAGAGGACAGACAGAGGAGAGACAGAGGAGAGAGAGAGGACAGACAGATGAGAGACATAGGAGAGACAGAGGAGAGAGAGAGGAGAACCAGAGGAGAGAGAGAGGAGAACCAGAGGACAGACAGAAGAGAGACAGAGGACAGACAGAGGAGAGACAGAGGAGAGACAGAGGAGAACCAGAGGAGAGAGAGAGACAGACAGAGGAGAGACAGAGGAGAGACAGAGGAGAGAGAGAGACAGAGGAGAGAGAGAGGAGAACCAGAGGAGAGAGAGAGGACAGACAGATGAGAGACAGAGGAGAGAGAGATACAGAGGAGAGAGAGAGGACAGACAGAGGAGAGACAGAGGAGAGACAGAGGAGAGACAGAGAGAGACAGAGGAGAGAGAGAGGGAGAACCAGAGGAGAGAGAGAGGACAGACAGAGGAGAGACAGAGGAGAGACAGAGGAGAGAGAGAGAGAACCAGAGGAGAGAGAGAGGACAGACAGAGGAGAGACAAAGGAGAGACAGAGGAGAGAGAGAGGAGAACCAGAGGAGAGAGAGAGGACAGACAGAGGAGAGACAGAGGAGAGACAGAGGAGAACCAGAGGAGAGAGAGAGGACAGACAGAGGAGAGACAGATGAGAGACAGAGGAGAGAGCGAGACAGAGGAGAGAGAGAGGAGAACCAGAGGACAGACAGAGGAGAGACAGAGGACAGACAGAGGAGAGACAGATGAGAACCAGAGGAGAGAGAGGACAGACAGAGGAGAGACAGAGGAGAGACAGTTTAGAGAGAGAGAGACAGAGGAGAGACAGAGGAGAGACAGAGGAGAGAGAGAGGAGAACAAGAGGAGAGAGAGAGGACAGACAGAGGACAGACAGAGGAGAGACAGAGGAGAGACAGAGGAGATCCAGAGGAGAGAGAGAGGACAGACAGAGGAGAGACAGAGGACAGACAGAGGAGAGAGAGACAGAGGAGATAGAGAGGAGAACCAGAGGAGAGAGAGAGGACAGACAGAGGAGAGTCAGAGGAGAGAGAGATGAGAGAGAGAGATACAGAGGAGAGAGAGAGGACAGACAGAGGAGAGACAGAGGAGAGACAGAGGAGAGACAGAGAGAGACAGAGGAGAGAGATAGGAGAACCAGAGAAGAGAGAGAGGACAGACAGAGGAGAGACAGAGGAGAGAGAGAGGAGAACCAGAGGAGAGAGAGAGGACAGACAGAGGAGAGACATAGGAGAGACAGAGGAGAGAGAGAGGAGAACCAGAGGAGAGAGAGAGGAGAGACAGAGGAGAGACAGAGGAGAGACAGAGGGGAGAGAGAGAGAACCAGAGGACAGACAGAGGACAGACAGAGGAGAGACAGAGGAGAGACAGAGGAGATCCAGAGGAGAGAGAGAGGACAGACAGAGGAGAGACAGAGGAGAGAGAGAGACAGAGGAGAGAGAGAGGAGAACCAGAGGAGAGAGAGAGGAGAGACAGAGGAGAGACAGAGGAGAGAGAGAGACAGAGGAGAGAGAGAGGACAGACAGAGGAGAGACAGAGGAGAACAAGATGAGAGAGAGAGGACAGACAGAGGAGAGTGAGAGAGACAGAGGAGAGAGAGAGGAGAACCAGAGGAGAGAGAGAGGACAGACAGAGGAGAGACATAGGAGAGACAGAGGAGAGAGAGAGGAGAACCAGAGGAGAGAGAGAGGAGAACCAGAGGAGAGAGAGAGGAGAACCAGAGGACAGACAGAAGAGAGACAGAGGACAGACAGAGGAGAGACAGAGGAGAGACAGAGGAGAACCAGAGGAGAGACAGAGGGGAGACAGAGAGAGACAGAGGAGAGAGATAGGAGAACCAGAGGAGAGAGAGAGGACAGACAGAGGAGAGACAGAGGAGAGACAGAGGAGAGAGAGAGGAGAACCAGAGGAGAGAGAGAGGACAGACAGAGGAGAGACAGAGGAGAGACCGAGGAGAACCAGAGAAGAGAGAGAGGACAGACAGAGGAGAGACAGAGGAGAGACAGAGGAGAGAGAGAGACAGAGGAGAGAGAGAGGACAGACAGAGGAGAGACAGAGGAGAACAAGATGAGAGAGAGAGGACAGACAGAGGAGAGTGAGAGAGACAGAGGAGAGAGAGAGGAGAACCAGAGGAGAGAGAGAGGACAGACAGAGGAGAGACATAGGAGAGACAGAGGAGAGAGAGAGAGACCAGAGAAGAGAGAGAGAGAACCAGAGGAGAGAGAGAGAGAAACCAGAGGACAGACAGAAGAGAGACAGAGGACAGACAGAGGAGAGACAGAGGAGAGACAGAGGAGAACCAGAGGAGAGACAGAGGGGAGACAGAGAGAGACAGAGGAGAGAGATAGGAGAACCAGAGGAGAGAGAGAGGACAGACAGAGGAGAGACAGAGGAGAGACAGAGGAGAGAGAGAGGAGAACCAGAGGAGAGAGAGAGGACAGACAGAGGAGAGACAGAGGAGAGACCGAGGAGAACCAGAGAAGAGAGAGAGGACAGACAGAGGAGAGACAGAGGAGAGACAGAGGAGAGAGAGAGAGACAGAGGAGAGCGAGAGGAGAACCAGAGGAGAGAGAGAGGACAGACAGATGAGAGACAGAAGCGAGAGAGAGAGACAGAGGAGAGAGAGATACAGAGGAGAGAGAGAGAGGACAGACAGAGGAGAGACAGAGGAGAGACAGAGAGAGAGACAGAGGAGAGAGATAGAGAGAACCAGAGGAGAGAGAGAGAGAGAGACAGAGAGAGAGACAGAGGAGAGAGAGAGGAGAACCAGAGAAGAGAGAGAGGACAGACAGAGGAGAGACAGAGGAGAGACAGAGGAGAGAGAGGGACAGCCAGAGAGAGAGAGGACAGAGAGAGAGACAGAGGAGAGACAGAGGAGAACAGAGAGAGAGAGAGAAGAGACAGAGAGAGAGAACAGACAGAGGAGAGAGAGAGGAGAACCAGAGGAGAGAGAGAGAACAGAGGACAGACAGAGGAGAGACAGAGGACAGAGAGACAGAGGAGAGAGAGAGACAGAGGAGGAGAGAGAGAGAGAGACAGAGGAGAGAGAGAGAGGAGAGAGAGGAGAACAAGAGGAGAGAGAGAGGACAGACAGAGGAGAGTGAGAGAGACAGAGGAGAGAGAGAGGAGAACCAGAGAGAGAGAGAGACAGAGGACAGACAGAGGAGAGACATAGGAGAGACAGAGGAGAGAGAGAGGAGAACCAGAGGAGAGAGAGAGAGAACCAGAGGACAGACAGAGAGAGAACCAGAGGAGAGAGAGAGAGAGAGACAGAGGAGAGACAGAGAGGAGAGACAGAGGAGAGAGAGAGAGAGAGAGAGAGAGACAGAGAGAGAGAGAGAGAGAGAGAGAGAGGAGAGACAGAGGAGAGACAGAGAGA
>NC_060194.1:40256761-40266761 GCF_021184085.1 Oncorhynchus gorbuscha | reverse complement strand
ATACAGAGGAGAGAGAGAGGACAGAGGAGAGAGAGAGAGAGAGACAGAGGAGAGAGAGACAGACAGAGAGACAGAGGAGAGAGAGAGACAGAGGAGAGAGAGAGAGAGAACCAGAGGAGAGAGAGAGAGACAGACAGAGGAGAGACAGAGAGAGAGACAGAGGAGAGGAGAGAGAACCAGAGAGAGAGAGAACAGACAGAGGAGAGACAGAGGAGAGACAGAGGAGAGAGAGAACCAGAGGAGAGAGAGAGGACAGAGGAGAGAGAGAGGAGAGACAGAGGAGAACCAGAGGAGAGAGAGAGGACAGACAGAGGAGAGACAGAGAGAGACAGAGAGAGAGAGAGAGAAGAGAGAGAGAGAGAGAGAGAGACAGAGAGAGAGAGAGGAGAGACAGAGGAGAGAGAGAGAGAACCAGAGGACAGACAGAGGAGAGACAGAGGAGAGACAGAGGAGAGACAGAGGAGAGACAGAGGAGAACCAGAGGAGAGAGAGAGGACAGACAGAGGAGAGACAGAGGAGAGACAGAGGAGAGAGAGAGACAGAGGAGAGAGAGAGGAGAACCAGAGGAGAGAGAGAGGACAGACAGAGAGAGAGACAGAGAGAGAGAGAGAGAGAGAGAGGACAGAGAGAGAGAGAGAGAGAGAGAGAGACAGAGAGAGACAGAGGAGAGAGAGAGGAGAGACAGAGGAGAGACAGAGGAGAGACAGAGAGGAGAGAGAGAGAGACAGAGGAGAGACAGAGGAGAACCAGAGGAGAGAGAGAGGACAGACAGAGGAGAGACAAAGAGAGACAGAGGAGAGAGAGAGGAGAACCAGAGGAGAGAGAGAGGACAGACAGAGGAGAGACAGAGGAGAGACAGAGGAGAACCAGAGAGAGAGAGAGAGACAGACAGAGGAGAGACAGATGAGAGACAGAGGACAGAGAGAGACAGAGAGAGAGAGAGAGAACAGAGGAGAGAGAGACAGAGGAGAGACAGATGAGAGACAGAGGAGACAGAGGATAACCAGAGGAGAGAGAGGAGAACCAGAGGACAGACAGAGGAGAGACAGAGGACAGACAGAGGAGAGACAGAGAGAACCAGAGGAGAGAGAGAGAGACAGAGGAGAGACAGAGGAGAGACAGAGGAGAGAGAGAGACAGAGGAGAGACAGAGGAGAGACAGAGGAGAGAGAGAGGAGAACAAGAGGAGAGAGAGAGGACAGACAGAGGAGAGACAGAGGAGAGACAGAGGAGAGAGAGAGACCAGAGGAGAGAGAGAGGACAGACAGAGGAGAGACAGACAGAGGAGAGACAGAGGAGATAGAGAGGAGAACCAGAGGAGAGAGAGGACAGACAGAGGAGAGACAGAGGAGAGAGAGACAGAGGAGAGAACAGAGGAGAGAGAGAGGAGAGACAGAGGAGAGAGAGAGAGACAGAGGAGAGACAGAGGAGACAGAGAGAGAGAGAGAGAACCAGAGGAGAGAGAGAGACAGACAGAGGAGAGACAGAGAGAGAGAGAGAGGACAGACAGATGAGAGACAGAGGAGAGACAGAGAGGAGAGAGAGGAGAACCAGAGGAGAGAGAGAGGAGAACCAGAGGACAGACAGAAGAGAGACAGAGGACAGACAGAGGAGAGACAGAGGAGAGACAGAGGAGAACCAGAGGAGAGAGAGAGGACAGACAGAGGAGAGACAGAGGAGAGACAGAGAGAGAGAGAGAGAGAGACAGAGGAGAGAGAGAGGAGAACCAGAGGAGAGAGAGAGACAGACAGAGGAGAGACAGAGGGAGAGAGAGAGAGAGAGAGAGAGAGACAGACAGAGGAGAGACAGAGGAGAGACAGAGGAGAGACAGAGGAGAGAGAGGAGAGAGAGAGAGAACCAGAGGAGAGAGAGAGGACAGACAGAGGAGAGACAGAGAGACAGAGGAGAGAGAGAGAGAGACCAGAGGAGAGAGAGAGGACAGACAGAGGAGAGAGAGAGACAGAGGAGAGAGAGAGAGAGAGAACCAGAGGAGAGAGAGAGGACAGACAGAGGAGAGACAGAGGAGAGACAGAGGAGAACCAGAGGAGAGAGAGAGGACAGACAGAGGAGAGACAGATGAGAGACAGAGAGAGAGCGAGACAGAGGAGAGAGAGAGAACCAGAGGACAGACAGAGGAGAGACAGAGGACAGACAGAGGAGAGACAGAGAGAACCAGAGAGAGAGAGAGACAGACAGAGGAGAGACAGAGGAGAGACAGAGAGAGAGAGAGACAGAGGAGAGACAGAGGAGAGACAGAGGAGAGAGAGAGAGAGAACAAGAGGAGAGAGAGAGGACAGACAGAGGACAGACAGAGGAGAGACAGAGGAGAGACAGAGAGATCCAGAGGAGAGAGAGGGACAGACAGAGGAGAGACAGAGGAGAGACAGAGGAGAGAGAGAGAGAGAGACCAGAGAGAACCAGAGAGAGAGAGACAGACAGAGGAGAGACAGAGGAGACAGAGAGAGAGAGAGACAGAGGAGAGAGAGAGAGGAGAGACAGAGACAGACAGAGGAGAGACAGAGAGAGACAGAGGAGAGAGAGAGGAGAACAGAGAGAGAGAGAGGACAGACAGAGAGAGACAGAGGAGAGACAGAGGAGAGAGAGAGAGAACAGAGGAGAGAGAGAGACAGACAGAGAGAGACAGAGGAGAGACAGAGGAGAACCAGAGAGAGAGAGAGGACAGACAGAGGAGAGACAGAGAGAGACAGAGGAGAGAGAGAGGAGGAGAAAGAGAGAGAACCAGAGGAGAGAGGAGAGACAGAGGAGAGACAGAGGATAGACCAGAGGAGAGAGAGAGGAGAACCAGAGGACAGACGGAGGAGAGACAGAGGACAGACAGAGGAGAGACAGAGGAGAAGCAGAGGAGAGACAGAGGAGAACCAGAGGAGAGAGAGGACAGACAGAGGAGAGACAGAGGACAGACAGAGGAGAGACAGAGAGAGAGAGAGAGAGAACCAGAGGAGAGAGAGAGGACAGACAGAGGAGAGACAGAGGAGAGACAGAGGAGAACCAGAGGAGAGAGAGAGGACAGACAGAGGAGAGACAGATGAGAGACAGAGGAGAGAGAGAGACAGAGGAGAGAGAGAGGACAGACAGAGGAGAGACAGAGGAGAACAAGAGGAGAGAGAGAGGACAGACAGAGGAGAGTGAGAGAGACAGAGGAGAGAGAGAGGAGAACCAGAGGAGAGAGAGAGGACAGACAGAGGAGAGACATAGGAGAGACAGAGGAGAGAGAGAGGAGAACCAGAGGAGAGAGAGAGGAGAACCAGAGGACAGACAGAAGAGAGACAGAGGACAGACAGATTGAGAGACAGAGGAGAGACAGAGGAGAACCAGAGGAGAGAGAGAGGACAGACAGAGGAGAGACAGAGGAGAGACAGAGGAGAGAGAGAGAGACAGAGGAGAGCGAGAGGAGAACCAGAGGAGAGAGAGAGGACAGACAGAGGAGAGACAGAGGGGAGACAGAGAGAGACAGAGGAGAGAGAGAGGAGAACCAGAGGAGAGAGAGAGGACAGACAGAGGAGAGACAGAGGAGAGACAGAGAAGAGAGAGAGGAGAACCAGAGGAGAGAGAGAGGACAGACAGAGGAGAGACAGAGGAGAGACAGAGGAGAACCAGAGGAGAGAGAGAGGACAGACAGAGGAGAGACAGAGGAGAGACAGAGGAGAGAGAGACAGAGGAAAGAGGAGAGAGAGAGGAGAACCAGAGAAGAGAGAGAGGACAGACAGAGGAGAGACAGAGGAGAGACAGAGGAGAGAGAGAGGAGAACCAGAGGAGAGAGAGAGGACAGACAGAGGAGAGACAGAGGAGAGACAGAGGAGAACCAGATGAGAGAGAGAGGACAGACAGAGGAGAGACAGATGAGAGAGAGACAGAGGAGAAAGAGAGGAGAACCAGAGGAGAGAGAGAGGAGAGACAGAGGAGAGACAGAGGATAACCAGAGGAGAGAGAGAGGAGAACCAGAGGACAGACGGAGGAGAGACAGAGGACAGACAGAGGAGAGACAGGGGAGAACCAGAGGAGAGACAGGGGAGAACCAGAGGAGAGAGAGGACAGACAGAGGAGAGACAGAGGACAGACAGAGGAGAGACAGAGGAGAGAGAGAGGAGAACCAGAGGAGAGAGAGAGGACAGACAGAGGAGAGACAGAGGAGAGACAGAGGAGAACCAGAGGAGAGAGAGAGGACAGACAGAGGAGAGACAGATGAGAGACAGAGGAGAGAGAGAGACAGAGGAGAGAGAGAGGACAGACAGAGGAGAGACAGAGGAGAACAAGAGGAGAGAGAGAGGACAGACAGAGGAGAGTGAGAGAGACAGAGGAGAGAGAGAGGAGAACCAGAGGAGAGAGAGAGGACAGAGAGAGGAGAGACATAGGAGAGACAGAGGAGAGAGAGAGGAGAACCAGAGGAGAGAGAGAGGAGAACCAGAGGACAGACAGAAGAGAGACAGAGGACAGACAGATTGAGAGACAGAGGAGAGACAGAGGAGAACCAGAGGAGAGAGAGAGGACAGACAGAGGAGAGACAGAGGAGAGACAGAGAGAGAGAGAGAGACAGAGGAGAGCGAGAGGAGAACCAGAGGAGAGAGAGAGGACAGACAGAGGAGAGACAGAGGGGAGACAGAGAGAGAGAGACAGAGGAGAGAGAGAGAGAGAACCAGAGGAGAGAGAGAGGACAGACAGAGGAGAGACAGAGGAGAGACAGAGAAGAGAGAGAGGAGAACCAGAGGAGAGAGAGAGGACAGACAGAGGAGAGACAGAGGAGAGACAGAGGAGAACCAGAGGAGAGAGAGAGGACAGACAGAGGAGAGACAGAGGAGAGACAGAGGAGAGAGAGACAGAGGAAAGAGAGAGGAGAACCAGAGGAGAGAGAGAGAGGACAGACAGAGGAGAGACAGAGGAGAGACAGAGGAGAGAGAGAGACAGAGGAGAGAGAGAGGAGAACCAGAGGAGAGAGAGAGGACAGACAGAGGAGAGACAGAGGAGAGACAGAGGCGAGAGAGAGGAGAACCAGAGGAGAGAGAGAGGACAGACAGAGGAGAGACAGAGGAGAGACAGAGGAGAACCAAAGGAGAGAGAGAGGACAGACAGAGGAGAGTGAGAGAGACAGATGAGAGAGAGAGGAGAACCAGAGTTGAGAGAGAGGACAGACAGAGGAGAGACATAGGAGAGACAGAGGAGAGAGAGAGGAGAACCAGAGGAGAGAGAGAGGAGAACCAGAGGACAGACAGAGGAGAGACAGAGGACAGACAGAGGAGAGACAGAGGAGAGACAGAGGAGAACCAGAGGAGAGAGAGAGGACAGACAGAGGAGAGACAGAGGAGAGACAGAGGAGAGAGAGAGAGACAGAGGAGAGAGAGAGGAGAACCAGAGGAGAGAGAGAGGACAGACAGATGAGAGACAGAGGAGAGAGAGAGATACTGAGGAGAGAGAGAGGACAGACAGAGGAGAGACAGAGGAGAGACAGAGGAGAGACAGAGAGAGACAGAGGAGATAGAGAGGAGAACCAGAGGAGAGAGAGAGGACAGACAGAGGAGAGACAGAGGAGAGACAGAGGCGAGAGAGAGGAGAGCCAGAGGAGAGAGAGAGGACAGACAGAGGAGAGACAGAGGAGAGACAGAGGAGAACCAGAGGAGAAGAGAGGACAGACAGAGGAGAGACAGAGGAGAGAGAGAGACAGAGGAGAGAGATAGGAGAACCAGAGGAGAGAGAGAGGAAAGACAGAGGAGAGACAGAGGAGAGACAGAGGAGAGACAGAGGACAGACAGAGGAGAGACAGAGGAGAGACAGAGGAGAACCGGAGGAGACAGAGGAGAGAGAGAGAGACAGAGGAGAGAGAGAGGAGAACCAGAGGAGAGAGAGAGAGACACACAGAGGAGAGACAGAGGAGAGAACCAGAGGAGAGAGAGAGGACAGACACAGTCCTACAGTATTAAAACAGACGTAACATTAATATCCTCTGTGTTATATCTTCATTCAGATGAGCTTGCTGTGATTTGTCAACGTGAACTCAAATCTAATCTGAAGAAGTTTCAATGTGTATTTGAGGGGATCGCTAAACAAGGAAACCCAACACTTTTCAATAAGATCTACACAGAGCTCTACATCACAGAGGGTGGAACAGGAGAGGTCAATAATGAACATGAGCTGAGACAGATTGAGACAACAACCAGGAAACAAGCAAGACCAGAGACTGCAATCAAATGTAACGACATCTTCAAACCCTTAACTGGACAAGACAAACTTATCAGAACTGTGCTGACAAAGGGAGTCGCTGGCATTGGAAAAACAGTCTCTGTGCAGAAGTTCATTCTGGACTGGGCTGAAGGAAAAGCAAATCAGGATGTCCAATTTGTATTTTCATTCCCTTTTCGGGAGCTGAATTTGATGAAAGGGGAAAAACACACTTTGATTGAACTTCTCAATCACTTCTCAATGGAAACCAAAGAATCAAGAATCTCCAACTACGACAAGAACAACGTTCTGTTCATCTTTGATGGTCTGGATGAGTGCCGACTGCCCCTAGACTTCCAGAAGAACAAGATCTGTTGTGACGTCACCAAGTCAACCTCAGTGGATGTTCTGCTGACAAATCTCATCAAGGGAAATCTGCTTCCCTCTGCTCTCCTCTGGATAACTACCCGACCTGCAGCAGCCAATCAGATCCCCCCTGAGTGTGTTGACCAGGTGACAGAGGTACGGGGGTTCAATGACCCACAGAAGGAGGAGTACTTCAGGAGAAGATTCAGTGATGAGGACCTGGCCAGCAGAATCATCTCACACATAAAGACATCAAGGAGCCTCCACATCATGTGCCACATTCCAGTCTTTTGTTGGATTTCTGCAATAGTACTTGAACCAATGCTGAAACATAAGAGAGAAGAGATGCCCAAGACTCTGACTGAGATGTACACACACCTTGTGGTGTTTCATACCAAACAGAAGAATGAAAAGTATATTGGGAAAGAAGAGAGGGGTCCAGACTGGAATAAAAAGAGCATTCTGTCACTGGGAAAACTGGCTTTTCAACAGCTTGTGAAGGGAAATATAATGTTCTATGAAGAAGACCTGAAAGAGTCTGGCATTGATGTCAATGAAGCCTCAGTGTACTCAGGATTGTGCACACAGATCTTTAAAGAGGAATGTGGGCTGTACCAGGACAAGGTGTACTGCTTCGTTCATCTGAGCATTCAGGAGTTTCTGGCTGCTGTATATGTGTTCCTTTCATTCAGCAACAACAATGAAAATCTAATGGCCGAACTGCAATCAACATCCAGCAACGATTGTCTACTGAAGCCAGAAGTTACTGTCTACAAGAGCGCTGTGGATAAAGCCTTACAAAATGAGACGGGAAACCTGGACCTTTTCCTCCGCTTCCTTCTGGGCCTCTCACTGGAGTCCAATCAGAAGCACTTACGAGGTCTACTGACAACGATAGGAAGCAGTTCACAGACCCATGAAGAAACAGTCAACTACATCAAGGAGAAGATCAGGGAGAATCCCTCTCCAGAGAGGTGCATCAATCTGTTCCACTGTCTGAATGAACTGAATGACCATTCTCTAGTGGAGGAGATCCAAAGCTACCTGAGATCAGGAAGTGTCTCCAGTGATGAACTCTCACCTTCACAGTGGTCAGCTCTGGTCTTTGTGTTGCTGACTTCAGAAAAGGACCTGGATGTGTTTGACCTGAAGAAATACTCCAGATCAGAGGAAGGTCTTCTGAGGCTGCTGCCAGTGGTCAAAGTCTCCAGAGCTGCTCTGTGAGTAAATACAAATACATTTAAGTACTAATCATCAGGAAGAATTATTCACTTTATTCAGAAAAATATATTGAATCGATGCATTGGTGTTCACATTGTATAAGAATACGGCAATTTAGGGAGACGGAAGGTAAATCTATATGTTGTTTGGTAGAATAAACCTAATGCATCTGTCATTGTCCTTCTACACTACTGGTGTTAAATGAACAGTGTGTTTGTGAAATCATGATGATCTCTTTATCAGGCTGTCAGGCTGTGGAGTCACAGAGGAAGGTTGTGCTTCTCTGGTCTCAGCTCTGAAGTCAAACCCCTCAAACCTGAGAGAGCTGGATCTGAGTAACAATGACCTGAAGGATTCAGGAGTGAAGCTGCTCTCTGCTGGACTGGGGAATCCCCACTGTAAACTGGAGACTCTGAGGTCAGTATTCCTGCAGTTGGTCAACAAGTGATAACTGTTCACTAGTTCCACATGTGTTTACCAGACACACATAATCCACACCATATGTATTTGGACAGTGAAGCTTACATATTTAAATGTGTCTCAATGCTCCAGCATTTAGGATTTGAGATATTATGTTTCACATTAGGCGGCAGTACAGAATGTCTCCTTTGTATTTAAGGTCCTCATAAAAATATGTTTTAGCTTTTAGAAAAGAAAGCACTTCATGGACCTAGTTCTCCCATTTGAAGAAGTACTAAACGTGTATTTTTTAAAGTATCAGAGGTGAAGGTCTGGTCAGTCTACTCAGATATTTGTACAATACATTTCTCTCTTCAAGCAATATTATGATCATTTCTAATAATGATCCATTCATTCATTTATGAATAGATCTGGCAGGTTTCAGGACACTGATGTATGTGAATATGCTGAGAAATATATACTGCCACTATTTTCACTACCAAAGAAAAGCAGTGTGGTTTTAATATGATTTTACTATTTGCAGGCTGTCAGGCTGTCAAGTCACAGAGGAAGGCTGTGCTTCTCTGGTCTCAGCTCTGAAGGCAAATCCCTCACACCCAAGAGAGCTGGATCTGAGGAACAATGACCTGAAGGATTCAGGAGTGAAGATTCTCTCTGCTGGACTGGGGAATCCCCACTGTAAACTGGAGACCCTGAGGTCAGTATTCCTGTAGTTGGTCAACAAGTGATAACTGTTCACCAGATCCACATGTGTTTACCAGGCACATAGTCCAAATCATATGTGTGTTTACAGTGAAGTTTACAGTTTTAAATTTGGTGCTATGCTCCAGCATTTTGGATTTGAGATCAAATATTTCACATTAGACGTACAGAATACAATTAGAGGTTAATGTGAGAGGTTAGAATGTCACCTTTAATTGAGAATGTCACCTTTAATTAGAATGGTTAATGTCACCTTTAATTAGTTAATGGTGAGAGGTTAGAATGTCACCTTTAATTAGAGGTTAATGGTGAGAGGTTAGAATGTCACCTTTAATTAATGAGGTTAATGTCACCTTTAATTAGTTAATGGTGAGAGAATGTCACCTTTAATTAGTTAATGAATTAGTGTCACCTTTAATTAGAGGTTAATGGTGAGAGGTTAGAATGTCACCTTTAATTAGAATGGTTAATGGTGAGAGGTTAGAATGTCACCTTTAATTAGAGGTTAATGGTGTTAGAATGTCACCTTTAATTAGAGGTTAGAATGTCACCTTTAATTAGAGGTTAATGGTGAGAGGTTAGTATGTTTTGTTGTAGCCTCTGTAACTCTCTCTCTCTCTTTATTATTAATGATTAATTTGTGATCTTTCTCAAGTCACAGGCTTGATGTAGTCATTGCGTTCAAAGAATATGGGACCAAATACAACTATTTTGACTACTTGAATACACTATAAGTGAATTGGTCAGAATACTTATGACTTATTCAAATATGGGGACTAGATACATAAAGTGCTTTCATTTCTAAACGGTGAAACAGGTGTGTATGAAAATACCCTCAAATTAAAGGTGACATTATATACTGTCACCTCATGTGAAACATTAGACCTCAAATCCAAAATGTTGAAGTACAGATCCACGTTTAAAATGTTATCTTCACTGTCAAAATAGATATGTACTGAGTATACAGTCCACACCAATCTAAATCTGATACCTCACTGTCTGTCTTTTAACCGATACTGCTTTTTAAACTGGTCTGGTCAGTTTACTCAAATATGTGAATGTTAGGAATTGTATGAATAATGACTAAACAATATTTACATTTAAATAGAACTATAACTAAT
>NC_060194.1:40245298-40256661 GCF_021184085.1 Oncorhynchus gorbuscha | reverse complement strand
TACTTTTTTGGTTACTACATGATTCCATATGTGTGTTATTTCATAGTTTTGATGTCTTCACTATTGTTCTACAATGTAGAAAATAGTAATAACAAAAATGAAAGAAAAACCCTTGCATGAGTAGGTGTGTCCAAACCTTTGACTGGAACGGTATATTATAATATCATCATTGGTATCTTAAAATCATTGTAATGTGGTTAACTTTAAAAATTGAAACAGAAGTTATTCAAATCTTAAAGATCAAATTTAACCAGAGAGCTCCTTAGATCATGGAAAAGGCCACACTTGACTGTTGAATCATTCCCACAGTGAACGGCTAGGCCTGCTACGCTATGAAACCACACACTATTGCAGAGAATTTGATGTTACCGGCCGCAATTGATATGGTGAAAACAATGTGTGGGGAGGCAGAGAAATTCACATCAATACCTAACAATGTTAAACAACTAATTTATGCTGTGACTGAATGACTCAGAAACTCCCCAGCTGATGCTCTTCAAATGGACGTTAGCGGTGAGGGCCGAGATGCCCATGCATTGACTTTTGTCGGGGGATTCTATTCGCAAGGACATATTGTTCCATCTCACGATTCCTGAGCATGAACGGCATAAGGAATGTTCAGTGTGCCGCGAAAGAAAACAAACAGATTCCGTATGGGATCGAATGGTGGACTTTTGCACAGACGGGGCCCCATCTATGGTGGAACAGCGGGTAGGCCTCTGCACTCTAGTTATGAATGTCTCCCTCTGCAGTATGGATGGACTGTATGATACACGGGGAGCATTATATGAGCTAAAAATATTCCATTTTATTTGGAACGGCGTGCAAGACAAACGGGCCTATTATATATAATGAATATGAATTCGGAGGGCAGTAATTATTCAATATTAAAGTATTGGACCTCTCACTAAAGGTTCCAGGCATACAAAAGTTCTACTTAAATCTGAACTGGTTCTCTAGCAGATCAGTATGAATGTCTCAGCCCATGTTCAAAAATGGTCTCTTCCCTTTATTTGGATTACAACCGTTCACTTTCAGGGTTTGAAAATGACATAATCTCCAAAATATCACTATTTTTAAAACAAGTTATAGAAATGTGGTTGCATTTTCAGTTTAATCCACCAGAAAAGACTAAACAAATATTATGAGAAATATTATGGTTAAACTCAAATATACTAGTAGATTAAAAAATTAAAAATTAAACATAATTTTTTAGAATACAAAATAAAAGTATCATCTTTGTAAATTATATCATAAATAGGACTGGTGGAGTTATGGTACACATGCAGCTAACAAAAATATATGGAAATGTCTGCTCTACTCAAAATTCCCAAAAAACTACAGTAATTGCAGCATTACCTCAAAAATGGAAGAGGCAAGTGGAAAAAAGAAAAAGTAAGGAACTTTTATGTCCCTGCATAAAAAACAACAACATTGGCTAAAGAAAATTGTGATAAATAAACAGGCATACCGGTTTCATTATATGACAGCTGTGCCATATAAATAGCTAAATAGTTGGGAAGAGATTTGACGTACCGATTCCATAGCCCATAACTGATACACAAAACAAAGCTGGATTCCAATTTATTTTAATGTAAATTATTATACAAACTTTTTGCAACCAATAACATGTTATATATGGGGTATACAACCATCCCGGCTCTGCTGATTTTGCTGGAAAGGGACAGAATCATTAGATCATTTGTTTTGGTACTGTACGTATGTACTGTAGCTTGTATTTGGTCAGAGATTCAGGAATGGCTGAAGAATTGCAAAATTTACCTGGAGCTAACTCTGCAAATAGCATTGCTGGGTGATTTAAAAAGTCATAGTCAATCGATCAATCGATGCTTGATATAATACTCTTAGCAAAAATGTTTATCTTTCATTTACAATAATAGTATTCAGACCGATTGACTTATTCCACAATTTGCTACTTATTTTAAAATGGATTAAATAAATAAAAATCCTCCTCAGTCTACACACAATACCCAATAATGACAAAGAGAAAGCACGTTTTTAGAAAACTTCTTACAAATAAAAAACATAAATGCCTTATTTACATAAGTATTCAGACCTTTCACGATGAGACTTGAAATTGAGCTCAGGTGCATCCTGTTTCCATTGATCCTCCTTGAGATGTTTCACCAACTTCAATGGAGACCACCTGTGGTAAATTCAATTGATTGGACATGATTTGGAAAGGCACATACCTGTATATATATATATGGTTCCACAGTTGACAGTGCATGTCAGAGCAAAAACCAAGTCATAAGGTCAAAGGAATTGTCCGTAGAGCTCCGAGACAGGATTATGTCGAGGCACAGATCTGGGGAAGGGTACTAAAAAATGTTGGCAGCATTGAAGGTCCCAAAGAACAGAGTGGCCTCCATCATTCATACATAGAAGAAGTTTGGAATCACCAAGACTCTTCTTAGAGCTGGCCGCCCGGTAAACTGAGCAATCTGGGAGGTGGGCCATGGTCAGGGAAGTGACCAAGAACCCGATGGTCACTCTGACAGAGCTCCGGAGTTCCTCTGTGGAGATGGGAGAACCTTCCAGAAGGACAACCATCTCTGCAGCTCTCCACCAATCAGACTTCTATGGTAGAGTGGCCAGATGGAAGGAGGGTGTGAGGATGTTTTTCAGTGGCAGGAACTGGGAGACTAGTCAGGATCAAGAGAAAGCTGAACAGAGCATAATACAAAGAGATCCCGCCCCAGAGCGCTCAGGACCTCAGACTGGGGTGAAGGTTCACCTTCCAAAAGGACAACATCCCTAAGCACACAGCCAAGACAACGCAGGAGTGGCTTTGGGACAAGTCTCTGAATGTCCTTGAGTGGCCCAGCCAGAGCCCGGACTTGAACCCGATTGAACATCTCTGAAAAGACCTGAAAATAGCTGTGCAGCAAAGCTCCCCATCCTACCTGACAGAGCATGAGAGGATCTACAGAGAAGAATGGGAGAAACTCTCCAAATACAGGTGTGCTAAGCTTCAAACCCAAGAAGACTCGAGACTGTAATCGCTGCCAAAGGTTCTTCAACAAAGTACTGAGTAAAAGGTCTGAACTTATGTATGTAAATGTGGTAATTCAGTTGCAGTAGTTTGTCATTATGGTGTAGTGTGATGTCATTATGGGGTATTGTGATGTCATTATGTTTGTAGTGTGATGTCATTATGGGGTATTGTGATGTCATTATGGTGTAGTGTGATGTCATTATGTGGTATTGTGATGTCATTATGGTGTATTGTGATGTCATTATGGGGTATTGTGTGTAGATTGATGAGGGGAAAAAATGATTTAATCGATTTTAGAATAAGGCTGTAATGTAACAAAATTTGAAAAAAGTCAAGGGATCTGAATACTTTCCCAGTGCACTAGATGGGAGGGGTTGAGTGGAGCTGACTAAAAACAAACTAAATATAACTATTGTATTATATACTGTGTCCGTAAAATGTATTTAGTATTAGCTGGAAGTAGAAGCCTCAGTGTTGTTGTCCATTAGTTTACTCCAATTACAGGGGCTAAAGTAGGGTTACAGGGACATAATAAAGGAAAATATATAAAAGCACTCCACCAAATCAGGCCTTTATGATTGAGTGGCCAGGCGGAAGACACTCCTCAATAAAAGGCATATGACAGCCCGCTTGGAGTTTGCCAAAAGGCACCTAAATGGGTATTGTGTATAGATTGATGAAGGGGAAAAAAACTATTTAATCCATTTTAGAATAAGGCTGTAACATAACAAAATGTGGAAACAGTCAAGGGGTCTGAACTTTCCGAATGCGCTGTATATACAGTATTTACAACAAAAAAAGTGGGGTATTGGAAATGATTCAGACAATTGTGTTGACGGAAGCCCCTATCTATCTGCAGTATTGAAGCTGATCACCCCCTTCAAAAAATGAAACACAAAAAATAGATTTCTAAAACGAATCCAAATTTGATTAAATCCCATATCTATTGGGTGAAACACCAACAGTGTGCCAATTACAACAGCAAGAGAAGGACAACCAGTGTGCCATTACAGCAGCAAGAGAAGGACAACCAGTGTGCCATTACAACAGCAAGAGAAGGACAACCAGTGTGCCATTACAGCAGCAAGAGAAGGACAACCAGTGTGCCATTACAACAGCAAGAGAAGGACAACCAGTGTGCCATTACAACAGCAAGAGAAGGACAACCAGTGTGCCATTACAACAGCAAGAGAAGGACAACCAGTGTGCCATTACAACAGCAAGAGAAGGACAACCAGTGTGCCATTACAACAACAAGAGAAGGACAACCAGTGTGCCATTACAACAGCAAGAGAAGGACAACCAGTGTGCCATTACAACAGCAAGAGAAGGACAACCAGTGTGCCATTACAACAACAAGAGAAGGACAACCAGTGTGCCATTACAACAGCAAGAGAAGGGCAACCAGTGTGCCATTACAACAGCAAGAAGGGCAACCAGTGTGCCATTACAACAGCAAGAGAAGGACAACCAGTGTGCCATTACAGCAGCAAGAGAAGGACAACCAGTGTGCCATTACAACAGCAAGAGAAGGACAACCAGTGTGCCATTACAACAGCAAGAGAAGGACAACCAGTGTGCCATTACAACAGCAAGAGAAGGACAACCAGTGTGCCATTACAACAGCAAGAGAAGGACAACCAGTGTGCCATTACAACAGCAAGAGAAGGACAACCAGTGTGCCATTACAACAACAAGAGAAGGACAACCAGTGTGCCATTACAACAGCAAGAGAAGGACAACCAGTGTGCCATTACAACAGCAAGAGAAGGACAACCAGTGTGCCATTACAACAACAAGAGAAGGACAACCAGTGTGCCATTACAACAGCAAGAGAAGGGCAACCAGTGTGCCATTACAACAGCAAGAAGGGCAACCAGTGTGCCATTACAACAGCAAGAGAAGGACAACCAGTGTGCCATTACAACAGCAAGAGAAGGACAACCAGTGTGCCATTATAACAGCAAGAGAAGGACAACCAGTGTGCCATTACAACAGCAAGAGAAGGGCAACCAGTGAAGAAAAAAACACCATAGTAAATACAACCAATATTCATATTTATTGTTACATTTGCACTTGAACTATGTTCACATTGTTACACTGTATATACGTATATGACATTTGAATTCAATTGAATTGAACTGAGAGAGCGAGAGAGTGAGAGAGACACAAAGAAGAGCTTCCCAGAGAAGGGGGGGGGTAATTATTTGACAACGACACACAAGGACACAACACAATGAGAACCAGAATCATCTTGAGGGCCTGAGAGACACAAAGACCCAAATATAACGACGCTCTGTAAAGGGCTCACATTACCTGCGTCCCGAATGAAACCCTATTTCCTATGTAGAGCGATATTTTTTTTACCAGGAACCACAGGGTCAGAAGTAGTGCACTTATGTAGGAAATAAGGTACAAGTTGGGACGCAGATATTATCTGGGTACACGATAGCTTTCAGTAACAGAACAGAACACTGTGTCTGGAACAGAGTCTGCCCAATTAATTCAACTCATATGAAAGGATGGCCAAAATGTATTTCTGTTGTTTGGATGATCGTATTCATCAACAGTTTTTTTTTATTTTTTTAAAAAGGATGCGCAGGCATCAAGGTTATTCCTAGCAGATTATTACAGTGACTAAAGTCTATTCAGGATGACTGGAGGAGATTCCTTCTTCTCTACATCTTCATCTCTCATATCAATCTATCGTAAATATTCCATCCTATGCTGCAAAGATTGTTGTCTTATGTCCCCCCTGGACGAAGAGGACTTACAGATGTAGGATCTTAATTTGAGCCAGTTTGCTACAGCAGGAAAATAATACAGCAACAACAGGACATTTGTGGGTGATTTATTATGTGGATTATTAAGTAATGGACATTTTTTGTAGGGGTTGATACATTTTTCATTAGGGCAACGCAAGTCTGAAATTCTTCTACTCCTTGAGTTCCTGCCCCTCATTGACTATTAGCTTTAAGTATTGTGGAGTCGCTGCACGTAAATATAAACAGTACCGGCACTCAAAATGAGTACCAACACGTATTCTAGTCCAAGTCAAGCACTGTAAACATGCAGTATGATGCAGCATATCCCAATACATGAATGGAAGCTCATCTCTGCTGTTAAATTTGAATCCCTCTGAGGTCCCGTGCAGGAGAGTCTGTCTCACTGGGATTGATCCCTAAAGACACAGTGACAAAGGGACCTCTATGAAAACACACCACTTTACCACTCAACCTGTGTGAATGACAGGTCATCACGGTTCATCCACTCTTCAGAAAGAAACTCTAGGTTGTGAAGTTAACATCAGAGCTTTAAAATGTGTAAGTCGCTCTGGATAAGAGCGTCTGCTAAATGACTTAAATGTAATGTAAATGTAAAATTCAACAGCAGTCTCTCAGAATTATTTTTTTTTTAAATGCAGGAATGTTATAGTGGTGGAACTGTACAAATAGACACCGTGTGTGTGTACCGTTACTTCCTTCTCCAGAGGGTAGCAGAAAAGTCCTCCTTTCCTCCTCTACTAAACTGCAGACCCAGCTAGCACAGAACGTTCCTGTAACGTTTCCTAAAAGTTCCCGAGAATATATATATTCCACAGAACATTCTGGGAACATTGTGGGAAAGTTATTGTTCTAAGAAACAAACTAAAACCTTTAAGGAGCGTTGCTATTTTCGGTGAGGTAGAAAAACATCGTTCTAAGAACGTTCAAATAACCTCATAAAATGTTTGTTTTTGCGGGGGTGTGGGAATTACACCTTTTACATAACATTTCCCAGTGGTAATTATTTATTATTATACAACAATGCCCCCCCCCCCCAATACAAAACAACATTGTTTATCATTAGGGATGCAGCAGAGAGTGGTATGACCTGGTCTAACACCCAACTGATGTACATTTTGAAATGTATTCTAAGATAAGAAAGATCTTAGCTGAGAATTAATCAAGGATTCTAATATTTTGGCTAGGCAAGAACAGTTAGAAATAGGGCAGTAAATTATTTAGGTCACAAGGGTCACCACCTTTGTGAAGGGGGCAGTACATGGGCCGCCTTCTAAACATTGGGGATAGTACCAGATATAATCGTCAGGTTAAAAATATGGTTTAATGATTCAGCAATTAGGGGGGAAGGGGGATATTTGTTTTTAAAGCAGGGCATCTAGCACATCACAGATAGTACATTGCTGAAATGGAAACAAAGATTCAATAGAGGTTGACATGTTAACTGTCAAGTCAGCTAGAGAGAAGGGCAGTCGGTGTGTAATGAACACGAGGGGAGACAGAGTTGTTTTCAAGCGCAGGGCACAGCAACTGTTGATTGCAAAGGACCACAGGAGGAGCACGGTAGCTGGGTTCAGGGGCAGGCAGAAGGTCATACACAGGAGGAGCAAGTTAGCTGGGTCCAGGGGCAGGCAGAAGGTCATACACAGGGGAGGCAGGTAGCTGGGTCCAGGGGCAGGCAGAAGGTCATACACAGGAGGAGCAAGTTAGCTGGGTCCAGGGTCAGGCAGAAGGTCATACACAGGAGGAGCAGGTCCAGGGGCAGGCAGAAGGTCATACACAGGGGGAGGCAGGTAGCTGGGTCCAGGGGCAGGCAGAAGGTCATACACAGGAGGAGGCAGGTAGCTGGGTCCAGGGGCAGGCAGAAGGTCATACACAGGAGGAGCAAGTTAGCTGGGTCCAGGGGCAGGCAGAAGGTCATACACAGGGGGAGGCAGGTAGCTGGGTCCAGGGGCAGGCAGAAGGTCATACACAGGAGGAGGCAGGTAGCTGGGTCCAGGGGCAGGCAGAAGGTCATACACAGGAGGAGGCAGGTAGCTGGGTCCAGGGGCAGGCAGAAGGTCATACACAGCAGGAGGCAGGTAGCTGGGTCCAGGGGCAGGCAGAAGGTAATACACAGGAGGAGGCAGGTAGCTGGGTCCAGGGGCAGGCAGAAGGTCATACACAGCAGGAGGCAGGTAGCTGGGTCCAGGGGCAGGCAGAAGGTAATACACAGGAGGAGGCAGGTAGCTGGGTCCAGGGGCAGGCAGAAGGTAATACACAGGAGGCAGGTAGCTGGGTCCAGGGGCAGGCAGAAGGTCATACACAGGAGGAGCAAGGTAGCTGGGTTCAGGGGCAGGCAGAAGGTCATACACAGGGGGTCCAAAAGGGCAACAGTACAGGCAGGGAAAAGGCTAGTAACGTAGTCCGGGAGATCAGGCAGTATGTTGATAACAGGAAATCCGATTGGCTAAAGTAAAGGCATGGAATAGGCAAAAGGCATCGTTAGTGAGGCAGGCAAAAGGCATCGTTAGTGAGGCAGGCAAAAGGCATCGTTAGTGAGGCAGGCAAAAACTATCATTCACAGGAAACCCAGAGCTCCGAAAGCTGTGTGCCACAAAAACAAACAATACCTCCCAGTGACGGGGTGCAAAGAACTGAACTAAATAGTGTGTAAATGACCTACAGGTGTGTGAACAGGTGATCATAATTCCGGTGATTGGGATCTGGAGAGTGAGCTGAGTTCAGGGATGTAGGTGTTTGAGAGTGAGCTGGAAAGTGGGCCTGGAAAGTGAGCTGTGTTCAGGGGACCTACGTGTTTGAGGGTGTGAGTTGGAAGCAGACGTTGCAGTTTGACTGAACAGGGTCAATTAAATCACTGTTTCTCTCTCAAATAAAAGCCTACCGAGTGAATGATTGTTAAAAGCATAGTCTATCCCCTTCTTCTCAGTTATGATGCCAGAGGCAGACAGAACTTGCTTAGGCAGGGAACAAGAGGATTTAACACTAGTCCATTTCACTGTTTTCCAACATCTAGAAGGATCACCAGCAGAATCAGAGATATAGCTTTTAAAAAATTAGCTTGATTTAGCTTTCTTAATCAAGATAGTACATATGTTTCTCAATTGTCTGAAAAATTGCCAGTCCATTACTGAGTCAGTTGTGCTTACTTTGGCCCAGGCCTGATAGCTCAGAAGAAAAACCAAGGGTTAGATTTATCTTTCACTCTGAAGTGTTTAAAATGTGCATTTATCTGACAGATAAATAAATATGGAGGATACTTTTTCTAGAGCCAACTCAGGGTCAGGAGGAATACAGGAGACAGAAATATATCAGAGTAGAACATGTCACGTGAAAACCCTTGAGGAGTGTATCTTCTTAATTAAAAATGTATCTTCGTAATTAAACGAGATTAGTATTTTGCTGTTTCATATCTCTAATACATTCAATGGGACAATGATCACTGAGATCATATGTAAATACTCCACTAGGCAAATATTTATGGGGGTTATTAGTAGAATTCAATCAATCACTAAGGAGTTAACAGGGGGTTTTCACATTTAGCCATGGGGGTTTTTGAGATCAATTGAGTCAAGAGTAAAAATCAATCCATATACTCTTAAATTGATCTGAGGCCAAGGATAGCCAATCCAGATTCAAATCGCCTAAAATGACCAACTCCGTGAACAGAAAAAGGTGTTGAACACTCAGATGTACCACAAATAGCATCCGCCCGTGGCAGCAGGATGGCGGTAAATCCCAGCAACAAATAAATGTGTATTCTAGTTTATGGACACATCTACAGCCAGGTGCTCAAATGTCTTGGGAACAGAAATTACTAACCAGTTCATTGCATCAAGTCAAAGCTACTGTGGGTCGGTACTGATTCAGTAGATAGCACCAAGATGGATCAAGACCCATTGAAAGAGCTTGACAGTTCTGTGTGCTGTAGATATTGAGTCTGTTCCAGGACACCACTTGCATCCCAAATGGCACCCTACATACTACTTTTGAGCATTTGGAATGAGTAACCTAGATCAGCAGCACATGCAGTGAATGATCTTGTGATTAGTCTGTATGACAAATCTCCTGTATTCACATAATGGTTGGAGGTGTCAGCTCTACAATATTTAGCAGATGTGCTTATCCAGAACAAGTCAGACTTTTTTAGCACTGGTCCCCATGGGAATCAAACCCACAACCCTGGCGTTGCAAGTGACATGCTCTACCAACTGAGCCCCACGGGCTTGACAATGCAAATAGTCCGGGTAGCCATTTGGTTAGCTGTTCAGGAGTCTTATGACACCATCTGGAATGCGGTTTTAACCAATCAGCATTCAGGATTAGACCCATCTCCTCCCTCCTTTTCTATGTTCCGTACCTACTAAACATGACCCTGGAATGTGGCAGTTAGTGGCCCTCACAAACCACTAAGAGGTCAAAGGTCAGAGAGCCAGTTCCCACTTCACAGATGTTGTTATTACCTCCCCACAGCTGGATCTAGTCATGGGCCCGGGAGAGGAAGTCAGGGCGTGCGAGGAAGGTGCTGAGAATAGTGCCTTCAGAGAGACATGTGAGGCATTGGAACACCTTTCTTGTCTTTGTGGTTGAATCAGTGCTTGAAATTCACTGCTCGACCGAGGGAACTTACAGATATTTGTATGCTGTTGTACAGAGATGAGGTAGTCATTCAATAATCATGTTAAACACTATTATTGCACATAAGTTGCATGGACTCACTCTATTATGTGACTTGTTAAGCACATGTTTACTATTGAACATATTTAGGCTTTCCATAACAAAAGGGGTTGTATACTTATTGATTCACATTTCATCTTTCCATGTTTTATTCATTTGTAAGCATTTAACAGCATAATTCCACTTTGACATATGGGATATTGTGTATAGGCCAGTGAATACGTTCTGAAGGCACTGCAGATATTTAACATTCTGGGACCAGATTTACTGCATCAATGTATAATAATATGCACCTGTAGTCGATTACCGAGCGTTTTTGAAGGAAAAGACAACTGAACCATGACAGGATCTCCTCTATTTGGGTTAAACCATGACAGGATCTCCTCTATTTGGGTTAAACCATGATACGATCTCCTCTATTTGGTTTAAACCATGACAGGATCTCCTCTATTTGGGTTAAACCATGACAGGATCTCCTCTATTTGGGTTAAACCATGGCAGGATCTCCTCTATTTGGGTTAAACCATGGCAGGATCTCCTCTATTTGGGTTAAACCATGGCAGGATCTCCTCTATTTGGGTTAAACCATGGCAGGATCTCCTCTATTTGGGTTAAACCATGACAGGATCTCCTCTATTTGGGTTAAACCATGACAGGATCTCCTCTATTTGGGTTAAACCATGGCAGGATCTCCTCTATTTGGGTTAAACCATGGCAGGATCTCCTCTATTTGGGTTAAACCATGACAGGATCTCCTCTATTTGGGTTAAACCATGACAGGATCTCCTCTATTTGGTTTAAACCATGACAGGATCTCCTCTATTTGGGTTAAACCATGACAGGATCTCCTCTATTTGGGTTAAACCATGACAGGATCTCCTCTA